>NC_041232.1:85721945-85792580 GCF_002837175.3 Physeter macrocephalus | reverse complement strand
CGGCTGTGGCCTCTCCCGTTCCGGAGCACAGGCTCCGGACGCGCAGGCTCAGCGGCCACAGCTCACGGGCCCAGCCGCTCCGCGGCACGTGGGATCCTCCCGGACCGGGGCGCGAACCCGCGTCCCCTGCATCGGCGGGCGGACTCTCAACCACTGCGCCAACAGGGAAGCCCAATTTTATATTATTTTTATGTGTTGTGGCTTCTGAATTAGGACAAGAGAATGATTTGGTTTCAGCTGTTCTGGCTAAGACCCTTGGTCATCCTTTCACTCGCCTTTTACATTCAAATGTCAGGCTTCAGGTGTGTAAATACTCAGCTCAGGGAACGTCATTTAAAAAAATTTGTTGTTACAGGCATACGTTTTTCTAGTTAGTATTTTTTTTTTTTCTTTTTATGGTACGCGGGCCTCACACTGCCGTAGCCTCTCCCGCTGCGGAGCACAGGCTCCGACGCGCAGGCTCAGCGGCCATGGCTCACGGGCCCAGCCGCTCCGCGGCACGTGGGATCCTCCCGGACCGGGGCGCGAACCCGCGTCCCCCGCATCGGCGGGCGGACTCTCAACCACTGCGCCACCAGGGAAGCCCGCTAGTTAGTATTTTTGATGTTTGCTTTCCCGTTGAGCTGAGCTACCATTGAGCCTGATGGGAAAGATGAGGCCCAGGGAAGTCATTTCAGAGCTACTGTTCCATGAGAAATTAGGCTTTTCTTCAGAGAGATGCCCTCATCCAGAAAAGGCAGACAGACAAGTATGCGTCTTCGGCGTGCCTTTTCTAGCAAAAGCCGGACACCTTTTAGGGTCAGGAGGGAACAGGAGGTCGGCGCTCTGCGACCGGCCTCCTTCCTAGGTGTCCTGTCTGGGCACTGCCCGGGATGTGCAGGACACACAGGTAAGGGGCCGGCGGGGCGGGAAGGTGGGGATGGCGCGGCTCCCGGGCGTGTGGCCCGGCCCTGCTTCCTGGCCCCTCACTTGGTCTGGCCGCATCACTGCCTCGGCCGGAGGCGGGCCTCCAGCTGCCCGGGTCCCACACACCTGGGGGCGCGTCATGGGAGCGGGATGTAATCCTCTCTAATCCGCGCTCGCTCGCGGTCCTGCGTGCGCGGGCTGTCCGGGGGCCTGGAGGTGCCCGCCATCAGGACACAGCGCCCATCAGGACACAGCGCGGGGGCTGACGGTGTTTTCCTCTCGCCCCCTTCCTCCCTCCCCCGCCCCTGCACCGCCGCCCAGGGACGCTGCGGACGCCGGCCCACCAGGGAGACTTGGTCTGCGTGGAGTGTGGAAAGGGCTTCCACCAGTCCAGCCATCTCCGGGCCCACGCGCGGGCTCACACAGGTACCTGCCCGGGGGGCCCCGGGGGCGGGCAGTCTCTGTTTTCCGCGGTCGGTGACAGGTTTAGAGTTCAGCCGGGTGAGGTGAGGGGGCAGGCCTTCTCTCCTGGGATTACACTCTAGGCTGTCTCATCCGGCACCTGCACCTGAAATGATTTTTCCTTTGCATCCAAGTGCCGTGTGCTTTAATCTGAGATAAGCCTGTTTTGCGAATGCTCCACTTTAATCAGAGTGGACTCCTCAGAAGTGCACGGGGTAGTCAGTTACGCTGCCACCGGGACGCGCTGAAACCCAAGTCCCGCATCGGCGTGACGCCCGGCTGCTGCTTTCCTCCTCGGCACCCGCTGGCCTCCGGGCCGGCGGGTGCCGAGCAGCTGAATCCCTCGGCCTGTTTGTCAAGAGCTTGCCGGCCTGGGATGGAATCGGGGGGAAGCAGTGTGTGTGTGGTGGCGACATCACACAGCCGGGGCCAGGCGGGGCCGGGGGTGCTTCATCCCAAGCGTGAAGGATGCATCCGTACCCGGGTCGGGTCTGATGGAAAGTGACAGGGGCCAAACGGTAAGTGACGCAGAAGGAGGGGCCCTCTGCACGCGCCCGGCTAATTAATGTTGTCACTGACGGGTCTCTTTGGCGACGAAGCCTGAATTTAAAAGGGCACCGGCCCCAGGCAGCGTTTTCAGTCTCTTACAGTAAGTGTTACGGTAAACTGGTATTTTCCGGCCACAGGCTGGGCGCTGGGTCTTTTTTGTTTTTTGTTTTTTGTTTTTTTGCGCAAGCGCTTAACCTGTAAGGGACGCATGTCGCGGGGCGTCGGGAAGCTAGTGTCCTCCTGCTAACGCACATCCTTGTCCTCACAGTGTTGTTTGAGTCTAACGGCCTCCGAGGTGCTGAAGCCCACGCCACCTCCGCAGATGCCCCCAAACAAGTAGGTCTCCCGACTCACGGGTGTGTGGGTTTTCATGTCGTAGCTGGGAAGCGGGGTGTCACGGTGGTCATCACAAGGGTACCACGTGGTGTCTTACCGGATGTGTAAGTAGCTTTTCGTTGCTGCGAATCAGAGCCCAGTCCTGCGGGACAGTCTGTGGGTGCCTGATAATCACTGAGGGTGGCTCAGGCCGTGAACGACACGGTCGAGGTCGATGCAGCTGCGTTGGGTCTTGTTGGGGGTGACGGAATTGGTAGAGACCGGTGGTGACGGAAAACACCAGAAAGTCCTACTTTTCCACTCGAGATGTTTTGCTTGGAGGTTAGCTTGAGAGCAAGTTAGGCTTTGTCTCTCGTCTTCAGAACCGTATTTAAAAAAATTTTTATTGGAGTAGAGTTGATTTACAATGTTGTGTTAGTTTCAGGTGTCCAGCAGAGTGTATCAGTTATACATACATCCACTCTTTGTTTAGATTCTTTTCCCATATAGGCCATTACAGAGTTTTGAGTGGAGTGCCCTGTGCTACGCAGTAGGTTCTCATTAGTTGTCTATTTTATATATAGTAGTGTGTATATGTCAGTCCCAATCTCCCAATTTGTCCCTCACCCCTCCCTCCCCTTGGTAACCATAAGTTGGTTCTCTACATCTGTGACTCTCTTACCGCTTTGCAAGTAAGTTCATCTCTACCATTTTTCTAGATTCCACATATAAGCGATATTATACGATTAATATTTATCTTTCTCTGTCTGACTTATTTCACTCTGTATGACAATCTCTAGGTCCATCCATGTCGCTGCATATGGCATTATTTCAGAACCGTATTTTTTTTTTTTTTTTTGCGGTACGCGGGCCTCACACTGCCGTGGCCTCTCCCGTCGCGGAGCACAGGCTCCGGACGCGCAGGCTCAGCGGCCACGGCTCACGGGCCCAGCCGCTCCGCGGCACGTGGGATCTTCCCGGACCGGGGCGCGAACCCGCGTCCCCTGCGTCGGCAGCGGACTCTCAACCACTGCGCCACCAGGGAAGCCCAGAACCGTATTTTTGAATCACTCCATAAGAAGCGTTCTGCTGAGTTTGGTGTCTCAGGGCCTCATCTTTACCCTGATTTGATTCTGTCTAATGCACACCACCGGCTCGGCCATAATGTGTAAGATCCGCGTGTGCGTGTGCATAGAACGCGGGTCACCGTAGATGTGTGGCCTTAGTGCGTTCAATCTACAAAAGGTGGCCAGTTCCTGGGCACGCGTGATGGAGGGATGCAGTCTGTAGCTCTGAAGTAAGGGGTACACGCTGTCCTAAGTGGTCTGTCCCGTCATCCTGGGCTAAGAGCACGTGGTGTCAGAGCTCTTCTTCCTTTCCGCCCCTGACAGGATGTCACACCCGTCCTCGTTCTCCCACAAGCATTTTCTCCATAACCTTCTTGATTTCTGATTGGTTGCCATAGAAGGTTCTGTAACTGCAGCCTCTCTCCCTTGTAAATGAAGAGGGGTTTCCTTGCTGCCAGAACAAACACCCAGGATCCGGTCCAGGCGGTCAGACCCGGTTAGCACACCTGCCTGGACACGTGTGGGACTCACAGTTGTTGACCATGATGATGGTGACGTAGATGTCAGAAGAGCCTCCAGAAATCCCAGTCCGTTTCTCTAGGAGAGAACAGGGAGCGATAAAAACACTGCCCAGAGCCTGCTGCTCGTTAATGGTTGAGCTGGCCTTAGGATGGACGGTACCCGATTAGAGGCTTTGGTTTTGTTTTTTATCGAATTTTCAGAATCCCTGTTTTTTTGTTAAAAGCCTTTTCTTCATATGTCATGGACAGAATGCCTTTCCCTTTGTTACAGTTTTTTAGTAAGTGACTTCTCTCTTAATAAAACCCATAGTTTTAGAATGAAAGCTGTTATTTCACGATGCTGTGACAATTGATGAAAAAAATGACATCTCACTGAACGCAGAATTAAAAGATTTCTGGACACCTGTGACCTCAGCTTGAATTAGGCAACACTCTCCTTTCAAACAGAAGTAAGACCCCCTTTCGACAAGGCACACTGTGATGTGTCTGTGGGTTGTAGTAGCAGCAGGGTCGTGCCGTAATTGGAGAATTACATACCGACAGTACAAGTGAAGTCAATCCAGAGCATTCCTGCAGACAGCGGCCCATTCAGTCCACCTAAGATGCGGCTTTTCCAGAAGAGTGTTTGACGGGGCCGGGAAGCACCAGGCAGGTCTCTGAATAACCCAGTGAGATTCTTTAGGAACGCACATCAGTTTATCTGGTGCACATGGGTTCTACCTAAGCCTCTTTAAAAGGCTTCTGGTACAGGGAGAAATAGATCAACAGAGCACATCACTAAGACTGTATTTTAAATTAGTTCTTTGTTACTTACAGTTATGGTGGGAATTCATCACAGTTGTTACCCATTCTTGGTGATGAAAGAGAAAAGATGTATCTATATTTTTGTCTTTGTCTCTGTAAACCCAAGTTCTGCAATTTTGTACTTATTACCAGCCAGCCTCTTAGTTTCACGTGTACAGTGACTCAATACTGTGGTCTTAGGAACTCTTTACTCCTGTTGCAAGGCCTCCGTGGGTCAGCTGTCCTGCTTTTCAGTCTCCTGACCGTGGTTGTCAGGCCTGTGACACCAAAACTGAGCTGGATTTATACACCTCTCGTGCTGGCATATTCGAGATATGGCCTCTGGAATTACTTTTTGTCCTCCGTTACGTTAAAAGTAGCTTTTGTTGATTAATCACTGAACATTTTGGTTCTTGAAGGAAATTTTGTTTTCTTTAACGTACTTTGGAATTTAAGAATTCTCTTAGAGGTGTGTCTGCCAGGATAAGTGAAAAACATGGCAGTAGTAGTTATCGGCGTATATCTTACTGTTCTTTCTTATTCTGGAGTTCTCATTGTTTACAAAAATCACAACTGCTGTCTTAGATTTAGAATGCGATATAGATTCATAGGACATTTCTGTGGTTATTTATGTCTAGAACGGGACTCATTATACTTACCAGCCATGTTCTTTTTCATGTTTAGTGTGCTTTACAAACATTAACTAGTTAATATTTAAATCATTCTTTTTCTGTGGGCTTTAGAAGCTGTGGATCAGGGGAGTTTTTAAAATCACACAACACTGTATTCACGCATAAATTATTTGATGTAACACTAACAGTTGATGGACTTTTATAGATATACATGATAGATGTTAAATTATCTAACTGAAACAGTATTTGGGAATTCAGTTTTACAATAATCATTTATTCACTCATTAACGGTACCTATTGCGCACCTCCTGTGTGCCAGGCTGTATCATATTGGTGGAGATAATGAGGATGTTGGGAGACAAGGTGAATAATTTTCCTGCTTTCATGGTTCCTGAGGTCCAGTGGGTGGTTTGGGTAAGGAAACAGGGCAGAGAGGCGCAGCACTGTGATAGGGTGGGGGTCCTGGAACCAGGCTTGGGGCGTCGAGAAGACTGTGCCAGGGTGCGGGTAGCCAGCAGATGCCCCCGCCGATAGCCCCCGACCCCAACCCCGGAGGTGGAAGAGATGTCTCGTTGGAGGAATCGTACGGGGGGAGGGCTGGGCGGGTGGCCAGGCGCTCAGGACACGAGCCTGGGGAGACAAGACACACCGCCGTTGGGTACCAGCGCTGAGACGTGGGAATTCCGTCCTGGGGGCGGTGGGGACCCTGAGCCGGGGATGACGTCAGCAGTGTTGTGTCTGTGGGCGGGGCGGGTTGGTCTGGGTCGGGGATGGGTCGCGGAGGTTCCGGACAGTCAGCTGAGCCCCGCTCTGGAGGTGCTTGGGGTCATCCCAGCGAGACCCAGGGGCGGCCCGAGCTGGGGTGGGGCTGCGGAGGGCAGATGGGTGTGGGGATATTTGGCGGCAGGAGGAACCTGGGGGTTGGATGCAGGATGGGAGGGGGAGGGGAAGGGATGGAGCGGACCCGGGTCCTGGCTTCAGGCTCCAGCTCTCGGGAGGAGCCGTTCCTGGAGCCTGGAACGTGGCAGGAGGAGCCGGACAAAACCAGTTCCAGCTGACCTTCAAGTCAAGTTTGTGATGCCTCTTGGCGGGCGAATATGTGGGTTTGAAGTGGGGTTGATCCTGGTGGAGAACATATAAATATTTAATAGCTCTCAACGTGGGAGATCAGCCAAGATCAGCCAGTTCTACTCCAGGGGACCCAATAACCTGAATTATTAAGGTGCTGGGTTATTGAGTAGGAGGCTCTAACCTAGACCTCAGCCCAGGCAGGTGAACTTCACCTGAGTTTCCTCATTTGTAAAATGATGACAACAGCAGCACGTACTTCTGTGCTTGCTGAGAAGACTGACGAGACGGAGGACTGAGCCTGGCAGAGACCAGGCGTCCAGCACGTGAGCTGTTGTCAGTTATTCCAAGAGCGAACAGTTGTCCTGAACAGCTGGGGAGACACGGGCGCCGTGTACGTGTACGGTGCACACGCGTGTAAACACGTAGACGCACGTGTGGATGCGCCCATCGTGGACCGTTGTGCTCAGTCGTCACGGCCACTCCCTCTCCTCGGCATCTCCCTGCTTTGTCAGAGCCTGGTCGTGTGCTTGTAAACACCCTGGTTTTGTCTTGTTTTGTTTTACAGTCTAGTTGCTAGTTGTGCCTTAAAGGGAGGATGGGAGAGCTCTTAGCTTGAGAAAAGTTGTCGACATAGACGTAGCTCCCTAGTTTGCTGCCTTGTGTTCAGACGACATCACGCTGGTGGGCAGACGCCATGTGTGTACCCACAGCCATACGGCAGCTGCCCTTACTTTGCTGTATTAATATCTGAATTTTCTATGTGGGATAATCCTAATGTCATAACATACATACGTTGGAGTGGATTAAATTCAGTTAATTTAGTTACTTGAGGAGGAATAAAAGAGTTTCCTTTTTTGTTTTTGTGTTTACAAGGTTATACATGCAGTTTATTTATTTTTTCTTTTCCATTATGGTTTATTACAGGATATTGACTATAGTTCCCTGTGCTGTACAGTAGGTCCTTGTTGTTTATCCATCCTATATATACTAGTTTGCATCTGCTAACCCCAACCTCCCATCCCATCTCTCTCCCACACCCCTCCCGCAGAGAGTTCCGTTTTGATGTGTTTTTGGTCGTGGTCTCTTTTCTGCACGCACACCGGCTAAGCCCCTTCTGTGTTACAGGCTTGCGCTTGAACTCGGAGCTCCCAGAGCAGTTTCTTTATCAGCACATTCCTCTGATGGGTAGGGTGAAGAGGATTACTGACTCCTTGGAAGTTAAAGGTCTGGATTAGGTGATAGTAGTGTCGGATGGTTTCTTCCTGGGCACAGCATCTATTCCGTAGGCGTCCCGTTCCTTTGCATTTATTGTGAAAGCGTTTGAGCCCTGGCAGCCAGGAGCCTTCTTCATTAGTGGAGCTTCCCTAGCTGTGGGGATCAATCTCCCAGCCCTCGGGAATAAAGGCACCCGCTGCTGGTGCTTGTTGTATTAGGAAGATAATTCTGATCATAAGAGAAGCTAATATTCCAAGCAGAACTCTACATAAGAGGAGGAACTCATGTATATCATCATTTTCAAGATGCTTTGCCATAGATTTAACACAACTGAACATTTAATTTCTAGTAGTCATCAAAATTCATCATTAGAAAGAACATTATTTGAAAATAATGTGCTTTTTAAAATATTGGTATCACTGCGCTATGGATGTTAGAGAAAAAAGTAGGGGGTTTCTTTAATGTTGTGGAGAAATTGTATTTTTCCAATTGTATTGTTCGTTAAATGTTAGAAATTAAATAATGGTCTTTCTAAAACCAAGAATAATTAACCCTCTCTCCCTCCATTCCCTTGGTTTTGGGATTTAAAAGACCAGACCGCCTTTTGCTGAAATATGAAATCTGGTGTTATGATTTGTTTGGGTCCCTTGCCAAAATTTATAGACTATGATTAATAGTTTATTTATTATTCTGAATGTTACTTTAAAATAGTTAAGCTGGAGAAATAATTCCATTAATCAAAATAAAGGGAAATGAGAAGAAAAACGGCAGCCTAATTTGTCTCATTTTTAGCTATGGAGATTAGAATGCAAACGATGGAGAAGTCCCATAGGCTGGTATATTTGAATCTATGTACGCTCTGTTTTCAGTATCACTTTTAGATTCTCAGTATCACAGATCGCATTTCAGAATTCAGCTGGTTTGTCTCAGTAATTTTCTTACTCATGTAAACCAAATGTCTTGAAACACAGTATCCATTTTCCCACTCAGTATAACGTAACGTGAAGAGTCGTGAATATAGCTAGTGATTTATCCAAAATGACCCGTAATAACGCGAGCCCCAGCTAACTGTTGGCTTGTTGGGAAAGGTCCTTGTCAGTAAGATGTTCCCTGTACATCGTTAAGCATTTCGCATCAGCACGCATGTCTAATGCAGGCCTTGGTCCACGGAGGCCGAGAGACTCGTGTGTGTCCCAGGGGATATAGGCTTTTGTGTGTGTGTAGGTCACTTACTCCCACGCATGAGCACATGTGCATTCCTTTACCTTATAAGACAAAAGGGGAAGAAAAAGTAGGCCTCATCAAGTTCCAGAAGTCAGTATTCATCCCTGGAACACTGAAACGCCTTAAAGAAAGATAATATTTATTTCTGAATAAATATTGTTCAGTTTTACTGAAGAGTCCACAATTCACACAGCTGCAATAAAGAAAAGCCAAATTTTCTAAAAGCGTGCTTCTCATTTTCTGATGACTCTTCCTTTGTGGGAGAATAAAAGCAACTTGTTTGTGCTCAGATATCATGTGTCCACTTAATTTAAGTATTTCTGTGACTCCTTTCTTCCATGGCTGCATTTTCCCCTGGGCCTCATTTCTCAGATAAATTTCAGTCATTTCTTAAAAACCCTCTATAGGACTGCTGTATTGAGGAATAAGGTGTTGGTCCCAACGAATCGGAAGTGAAAACAACTCTCTTAAAAGTGAGATGCTGTTTGAACACATCCCCTCATTTATAAAGAGAAACTTGGCATCTGTGCCTCTAGATTTGTGGACTGAATTAAACAACCTGGTTATTCGGGTTAGCCAGGTTTTGCAGTCCCTCTAAAATACATAGCTTTAAAAGTTTCTGAGCCCGCAGTGTAAAACTTCAGTCCTTTACGGACAGAGGGCCATCTTCATGCTTCTTCTCTAACCATCCTTTTTCCTTCTTCCAATACAAGTCTGTGTATTCTGGTCCAAAGGAAGGGAAATCCAAGGAGATGCCTGGATCGTGTATACACAATCTAGGCACACACAACACACGTGTTCATACACATTCTTTGCCCATTTATGGACTCCCCAGCAAGTCTGTTTGCTACATACTTCCTCAAAACGTTCAAGGCCAGCCACCTAACAGCTAACAATAACTCCCGTTTTTCTGTCCGTAAACACAAAGGCCATTTTCCGTCCTCAAATGTATCTGGAACCAGTTCCAAATGAGCCCTGTCGATGATGGATCTCCCCACGGCGTGATGTCGCTGTGGAAAAATGCAAAACATCCTTCTCAGTTTTACTGCAGGAAATTCACCGTCTACTTAAGGAAGTTTTATCACCTCTCTCATTCCGTTACTGTTTCCTACATTTCAAATAAACTACTGTCCGTACCACTGTGCCTACTCCCCCAAGCCCCCCATAAAATTTTGTTGAGTATCTTTCTGACTTCCGCTAGACGTCGACTGGTAGGTGTCTTGAATGCAGAGCTAGTTTTACGTAGGAGTTTTCTGAAACTATTAACTAAAGAGAGGCACTTAATTCATTATGTCAAGCAGACCCCCCCCCCAACACACACTTATATCTAGGGTTCCTGCAGGCGTAGCTGGAAACCAGTTGGAATTTCACACGAGTGCTGCATTTTATGTGTGCATGTTAATTTCAAGCTGTTGGTTTTACTTCTTCGAGACTTTAGCTGAAGGTTAATGCAGTTAAGTAAGATTAATCTTGCCCTGTTGTGTCCTCAGATTGTAAACTCCATTGTTCAAACAGTGATGCTTCACATGGCACGTGAGAGCCTTCTCTGAAAGCTTTGGCTCTCCTTCGTTCTCATTTTCATCTTGCAGTTCCCTTGACTTTAGAATACCCTTTCTGTTTTTCCAACGTGGTAGTTATTTACGGAAGTGGGTGGAAGCTCCCTCAGGTGCTGACAGACCTACGGGAGTGCTGTACTTCTGGTTCATATGGCCCCCACATTCAACCCTGCTCTGGCACTGTCGTTCACCTGTGAACCCCGCTTTGTATTACTCACGGTGCATCGTTGTTTTGAATCCTCCTCCGGTCCCATCTGGCCGTCTTTTTAACCTTTCCTCCGGAGCTGGTTCAGGCATTATGATTTGCTGTTCTTGCATGTGAACAGAGACGGCTAATGATCCTCTGTAGATCATTGGGGGTGATTTTCTCAAGCTGCCTTGGAAGGCAGGAAGGCACAGTGCAGACATATCCTGCTCGTGTGCAGTGAGTTAAAGCTGAAGCCAGGGGTCTCTGCCGACCTGACTCAGTGGCTCTGTGAAGGCTGCTGTTTGTGCTTTGGGCCTTGCTAAGAAAATTAATAGGAAAAATGCACTTGGAAACCAAAGGCAGAAATGAGCTTTTCTCTTGTCTCTTTTTTCCCCAGGGGAGAGACCATTCTAATGCAGATACTGTCCAAACAGTGCCTCTCAGAAAGGGAACCTAGAGACACGCTTTCACCATCCCAGGTGCCCCGCCCGGGACAGCGTCCGCAGTTCCCTTGTGGATGTCCCGACCGTGACCCTGACCTCCCTGTGGAAGAACTCCTGACCGGACACCTCAGATCCTGCAGCCGCTGGGCGGAGCGGAAGCTGAAGGGGAGGGCTTCTCCTTGTTACACGTTAAACATCAACGAAGATGCTCGACTTAGAATTACATGTAGATATTCTATATGCATATACGTGCTCACCGACCGTAGTCCGTATTTTCTTACAATAAACGGTGGAGGTGGGAGGCACGGTAGGAGCACAGAGCATCGATGTCGTTCAAGACAGGTTTGAGACACTGGAAGAAAGATGCTCGTGCGTGTCGGACAGAGTGAAGCAGCCAAGCACTGTAACAGAAGCCGCCGACACTCAGAGGCCTGTTGGAGGTGACGTCAGGACAGACAGTGGAGGGGGTCCAGGTTGACGGAGTTTTGACGCTCTGGCCTCTCCTTGTCTTAGTGGATATTTAAAATAGTGAATAAAAGAGGAAGGATGGGCGTTGAGGTGCTTGGAAACAGGCTCGATGGGGGCGGGCGGGTGACGACGAGGCCCTCCTTCCTCAGTGGTCCCATCGCATCCCCTCGGGGGCCCTCTGCGTTTCCCAGGTGTGTCCCTCTCTCCCGTTGTGCTCAGTGAATCCGGCAGAGGAAACACTTCCGTGGGAGGGCTTTTACTGTGCTTCGGAAAAGAGAGCTAGTTGAACACTAAGAAAAGCAGGCTTCTTTGTTTATTCTCAGGACCTTTTGGTAACAGGGCTACATTCTGCAAACTGCTTACAACGGAAGACTGCCCGTCTTAACAAATTATCTAGCCACTGAACCCCCCTCGATTTGGACCCTTTTAGTCATAGCGGGAGGATCCCTGAGCCCGTGGGGGGCCCGGGTCGCCGGGGTCCCGGTGCTCTGGGGCCTCCTGCGCCCCCCCTCCCTCCCTGCCTTCCTGTCCATCTGTCCTAGCAAGTAGGCGTCTTTTCTTCTTGGGCCGGGGGGCCTCCATGGGACGAGTCCCTTCATTCCCAGAGCGTGGCGGCACCCCGGCCCGTGGGTCGGGCAGCTTTATATACCTCTTCCTCAGTCGCGCAGATGCCAGTTTTAGCGGTGGGGAGTTAAGGGCCGTAGCAAAGGGTCTTAAACCTTGCAGTGTACGCAGTTAAAATTGTATTCCACAGATATAAATATTTTCTTTTCCTATTACCATGACACCATGTGTGATGGTAATGTTTCTGAGAGTTTCAGATTTTTGCACATAATGATTTTATGCATTATCAAAAGTTACTGCTGCCTTGAATGAAAATGTTCTGTGAAATTTTTTGCAAAAGCTTTACTAGGTTTTTTTTAATTGTGAAATTTTGTAAAGGCAGGAAATGGATTAAAACGAGCATGCTAAATATATTTTTCAAAAAAGCAATAATTTTACATGTACAGAAATTATCCTAATCTTTAATACTGGTGAGAGCGACAGTTTACTTAATACAGTAATGGATTAGTGCAGTTTTTGTAGAAAATGGGCTTCTGATACAAAGACTTGTTTAAACACACACACACACACACACACACACACACACCCTAAAGTGTGGTTTTCCTGTTCTAATGATTTGTTGAATTATATTATTATTATTATTATTGTTATTGTTGTTGTTCTTAGTTAATGTTTGGTTCTGGATTCTACTTGTTACTGAATTTAAATTACTTGACGGTTCAGGTTACTTTGCAACATTTGCAAACAATGCAATGTAACTGGCTAGCTTATATCTATAAATATATATATACATGTATATACACACACATATAGCTGCATATATGTGTGTGTGTATATATATAACTTTTTTACTTATTTTTTCCTGATATTCTTACACCGGATATGTACCAGAATGATCTGTTGTGTTGGTGTCATTAGGAATGTCCTTGCAGATACGATTCAGTGACTGTCCTCTAAAGTTATTTTGAGCAAAGTTTCAGAGATACATTCCTCTGTTCACCCTAGAAATCAACATGCCTTTCTGTTGACTTATGTTTGATCGTTTCCATAGTCTCCCCACAGTGATCATTTCTGCATTTTCTGGCTTTTATTTTCTTGGCTGACAGTGAAGGGTGACAGTTCAGGAACGCACAGGGGCCACACACACACACACACCCCCTAAAGTGTGGTTTTCCTGTTCTAATGATTTGTTGAATTATATTATTATTATTATTATTGTTATTGTTGTTGTTCTTAGTTAATGTTTGGTTCTGGATTCTACTTGTTACTGAATTTAAATTACTTGACGGTTCAGGTTACTTTGCAACATTTGCAAACAATGCAATGTAACTGGCTAGCTTATATCTATAAATATATATATACATGTATATACACACACATATAGCTGCATATATGTGTGTGTGTATATATATAACTTTTTTACTTATTTTTTCCTGATATTCTTACACCGGATATGTACCAGAATGATCTGTTGTGTTGGTGTCATTAGGAATGTCCTTGCAGATACGATTCAGTGACTGTCCTCTAAAGTTATTTTGAGCAAAGTTTCAGAGATACATTCCTCTGTTCACCCTAGAAATCAACATGCCTTTCTGTTGACTTATGTTTGATCGTTTCCATAGTCTCCCCACAGTGATCATTTCTGCATTTTCTGGCTTTTATTTTCTTGGCTGACAGTGAAGGGTGACAGTTCAGGAACGCACAGGGGCTCGTGATTCGGTCTCTCTGTGTTTTAGTTATTCAGAGGAATTCTGTACCCAAAGTGGCACGGGAGGAGCCGTGTACGTTCTTACCGTTTCAGAGGCGGCCTTCAGAGCCGCAGGTGTCATCCCGGGAGACCCCTTTGCGGGGAGCGTGGTGGAGAGGGGCGCGTCCCGGGGTCCCGTTGGCCGGACGCGCAGCCCGAGCCAGTTGGAATACTTGTTTCTGCCCGGAGCACAGAAATAAGGTTTTCCCTTAATTCAGCAGACGGGGGTCGGGGGCGGGGGGCGTCCAAGAACACCACCCTCCAAGGCAAGCCGTCTGGGGGCCCGACTGTGCTTCCTTTCTTCCACTGAGCATCAGTATTGTATTGGTTTGTTCATGTGTTTATGTCAGTTTGACCGTAGTATTTAATACGATTTGTGTTTTTCTTATTTATTTAGCCAATGTGTTTTGATTCACTTTTTTTCGATTGATAATTTCCGCATGGTCTCTCCTGTTAAGTCACCCTCTGACTGTTACAGACTTTCTACTACCTCTACCAATCTGCTGTTTCCTTGTTTCTGACCAGGATTTGACAGTGTTGGCGTCAATGTAACTTAGACAATAAAGGGTCTGGTTGTCTACACCGCAGCTTCTCCGTGTGTCTCCCCGCCCCTGCCCGCACACCCCCGCTGCTGGCATCACCCGTACTCCTCCCCTTCTCGCCCTCTTCCTCATTGTTGTAACACAAATAATGAGCTTAGAGACTCTTTCAGGTTATTCACTCGTATTCCTTAATTTGAAGAATGAACATTTAAATTCTCTGAAAAATCAGCCGTTCAAGCATCTTCTCTGGGCATTCGTCGGCCGTTCTGTCACTTTTCTCCCCTGGTTCCTGGAAGGCCTTGGGGCCGTCTCCGATGGATGCTTCTCACCTTGGTTATGGCACACGACAGATTTTTCAAGCCAAGTGGATTTTGCCTTTTTGGTTTTGAAAAGTATTCAGTGCTTTAAGAGGTGCCTCCCAATATTTACTTATTTATTTTTTAAACCAAGAAAGACACTAGTTTCTTGAAAAGAAGGTGCTCCAGGAAATGGCCCCGGGGATGACATATGCCACTTTGGCGAGCTTACAGAGCATGGGTTTTGCGCAGGATGTCGAGAACCATCTTCAGATCTGGCCGCTCTGTCACAGGCTGTACAGCGTCAGGCAAACAGTACACGGAGGCACGTGCACACGCAGGGTCATCGTTCGGCAGGCCTCTGGGATGTGGCCTTGGACCCAGCAGCTCTCAGGTGACACCTCCCTGCTGTCTCCCAGGCACCTGGCTCAGGTAGCTGCACCTTCTTTCCACCAGGAGAGAAGAGTGTAGCCCACAGGGTCACAGAAGGTGACGGGCAGTTCTCAGTCTGTGCCTGGAACGCAACGCACCTCCTGGGTTTTCACAGCCAGATTCTCTTTTACCAACATGCGGTCTTGAAAACAGGCAAATCACCCCCTGGGGGGTGTGATCGATGCACAAAAGAACGACTGCGTTTGTACAACTTTACTTTTCCACTTCCAACGTGTCTCCGTGTCTGAAGTAGCGTATGCTGTTTCACTGCTTTTAACTCGGGTGTGTTCTAATCGCAGGACATTTTATACACTGAGCAAAAAGAAAGAGAAGAAAAAAACCACAGGCCAGGACGTCAGGTGATGGCTTAGGTACCCCGTAGTGTGTCTTTGCGGAGTGACCGAGGGAAAATGTTCATTCTTCAACTTTGCTAATTATGCTTTGAGGCAGTAAAATGCAAAAGACCATAGAGTTTGTATTTCTTTTTTAAAATACAATTTATAACATTATATTTTGTACTCTTTATATTAGAATTTGTAACTAGATTGATGTATTTAACTCTATTTCTGAAAAAATAATTCATTGTTTCAGTTGTGTGATAAAAAATATTTAGAGAAAACATATTCATTCTATTGGAAACTGAAATCAATAAAAACATCTTGGAGTTCTTGAGATTTGTAAGACCTTTTTCCCCTATTTCAGGAGGTGGCTTAAATCCTTTGACAGCCCGTCTGGATCTGTGGTTTGAAAATTTTTGTTGGCTGAACACAAACCCAAGTGTTTAGTGCTCTGTATTTATAGAAGCAGAAGAGTTTTTGGATGATTCACAAGATAGTTCATCTAAAAAGATGCCAAGGTGGCCACAGTATTTTTTTCAAGTCTTTTGTGGACTCCAGGACACGCACACTTTTTTTCTTTTTTAAAGGTGACTCTGTATTTCTCATTTTCCCCGGGCACCTCTCACTTCCTGACGCCAAATACACAACACTGTTCTAAGACTCGCAGTAGATTTACTGCTTAGATGGCAGAAACAGGACTCGGGGGCCTCAGATGCACTCACAGAGTTTTAATGTAAAAAGGTAACACGTGTTTTGAAGTTAAAAGATCTGTGTCCCAGTTGGCAGGAAAAGGAAGGGATGGGGTGAGGACCTGAACGTGGCTTTCACATATTGTGTCGGTGCAGAAAATAGAGCATCCAGGCCTGGGTCACTGGTGGCCCCTTCATGCTCCTCCATTCTTGGATGAAAACGCCGATTTGAGGAGTTTGTGGAAGGCCTTGTGAGTTTCGTAAACTGCAGAACCGACCTGGCACGGGGGAGGTTGATGACTCGGTTTATCGAGAACCTCTCTCTTCCCGGGCGGCGGGTTCTGAGCACAGGGTGCTGATTCTAAATGAGGAAGGGGCAGCGCCAGCCTGGTAGCCCTCTTGGTGTGAGACACAACCAAAACAGGCCCAGATCTCTGTGTGTGTCACCAGGTGTGGGGAATTCCCTCCAGGGAACACTGGCGTGGGATGTGCGTGGAGTCAAACCCAAGATAGACACTTCCCCCGGTTCTGGGGTGTCCTACCGTGACCGTGCGCCTTCCTTCAGGAAAGCGGCTGTCCTTTCTCTCTCTCCGTCCACTGGTCACCAAAGAGCGGTGTGGATGTGCTGCCACATGCCCATGCGATGTCATCCTTGGCGGTGGGACTTAGGTGGCAGACGGCGCCTGAACGTTCGCCGTGGCTGTCATCTACCCCTTGCCCTGCTGGAGGCAATCTGGCCGAGCTGCGCACACAGAACAAATCACTCCACTTGTGACGGCACCTCTCTTTCCCCCTCGCTGTCTTGCTGTTGGAAAACAACGGCAGTGCATCCCTGATCTGTGCTGCTCACGTTCTCAGTCTTAACCTTTTAAACAGGCGAGGTGTTCTTCGACAGATCAGCAAGATTATTGAAACAAAATGTGAGATGCCCTGGTCTTTGCCGCTGTGACGAGGTTTTGGAATGTCTGACTTCCCTTCTGCCAACCGATGCACCAGCCCTGGCAGGCTTCAAGGTCGGGGAAGTCCTGCAGGAATCTGGAAGCACGTGATGGTCACACAGCCGTCTCCGGTCAGTTTCCTTTATGAGAAGAGGAAAGATGCAGTGAAATGAAGATTGCACTGAGAATATTTCCTTCCTTCCTTCCTTTTTTCCTTCCTCTTTCTTTCATTCTCCCTCTTTCTTTTTTCAACTAAAGAAGACATAATGGAGAGAGCCATTCCAAGCCCCCTCTCCTAACGGGATGTCAGATCTGCTAAGAGTAGGGCATCCGAGTGAACCCTTAGCTTTGCTGCCAACAGCTCTAATCTTGTAAAAGGGCAAGAGGAGGCTGGCCTTTTATCGTCCTGGGATTTGTCAACAGAAGAGCAGTCTTCAGGTCACAAGAAGGGTCATTCCCACTTTGTGCTCCACGAGTCTCTTTGTGTCATGTTCTGTTCAGTTTTGGACGTGACATCTAGAGAGTGGTTAAGAAACTAGAAACATTTCTAGGACGGGGTAACAGAAACCAAAAGAGGGGGTTTCCTTCAGAGAAGACAGGTGTCACACGAGACAGGTGAGCAGTTACGAGGTGATTGGAGGTCTGCCCTGAGAAATAGCAGGTCAGAACTTGTGGATGTTTTGCATTGCAGACCTGGGACTAGCGGGTGGAAGGTACAGGCTGACTTTGGCTTAACAGACAGGATGACCTGAGGGTCAGGCCATTCAGCAGTAGGACAGCAGACTCCCTGACCCTGGAGAGGTCAAACAGAAGCCCCACGTTCACGTGTGAGGGGATCAGTATCAGGGCCCCTGTGCGGAGAGGGCAGTTGGAACCAGATGAACACGCAAGTCTCATCTGATCAAAATACTTCAGGCTTCTCTGAAATTGTGCAGAAACTTTGACATTATACGTTCATTCAGCAAATTCTGAGTGTCTGCCGTGGCTAAGTATAGGCAGGCCTGGATACCAGGATAGAAAGAGGAACAAAATAGCACATGCTCTTGGCGCTCTCACAGTCGGGGAGGAAGGCAGACGTCAACATGAGTTCTGAGCCAGAGGGCTGCAAGCTCTGGGGGTGTAGATGGAAAAGGGATGGGGTCCACCTGGGGAGAGAGGTCAAGGAGCTCGGAAAATCAACCAGATGCCCACGTGTCCCCAGGACCGGGTGGCACCCGCCTGAAATTTTGGAAACAATTTTATAAAACGCTCGGGGTAATGACTTGGAATTAAAACAGAATCTGCATCTGGCATCAAACCTTAGTTGACTTGGATCATCTGTAAGGAGATCTTGATATGAGAGAGAAAAGTGACATGTGAGTTTCTGCGAGGAAGAGCCTAAGGAAACGTATCCTGCGAAATGCCCCTCGGTACATTTAGAACATATTTTGAATTGTCAAATCTGACAAGAGGAAACGGGTGGAGATCATTGTCAATTATCCCTTGATGACATTAACTCCAAGTGAGGCTTCAGGCAAAGATACACAACGTGTATCAGTGGGGAAGTTGCTGTGGCCAAACCCAGCATCAGCACAACAGCCTGCCTTTGTGTAGATTTCGTGCATCTGTCCTGAGTTCCCGTGTGTGTCTGTCGTCGTTCAAGGACTAGAGACAAGCCAGGGGTGGACAATCCAGGGGTCAAGGGGAAGCTTGAACATGAGACAGAGAAGGTGAGACCTTTTAGGTAAGAAAGACAAAGGCCAGGAAGGACGTGGGTCAGACCGTGTTGCACAGTGAATTGTCTTAGTCTAGGTCTAGGTGATACACCTTTCAGTCTTGAGGTACGTTCAGGACAATAGCAACAACGAGCTAATGTTTTAAAGGACTGTGTGCTAGGGACTGAGGTAGAAAGTTTTCATCTACTTTAACTCATTTAAGCCTCACAGCACTCTTCAAAGCAGGCATTATTAGCTCCATCTTATAAGCGAAAAAAATAGGTCAGAGAAGGAGATACAGCATAGTCAAAGTGACACAGCCAGTAGCTCGCGGCCACACCATCAGAGCCCAGTTGTGTTGGGCTTGCGAGCCCCCTGCTCTGTTCTGCCTTGATGCCCTGCATGCAGCCTAGTAACGATGATGATCTTCACGGGACGTGCTACCGCTTTCCAAAGCACTGACACCCATCATCCCGTGGGTCCCCGCAGCTATCTGCCAGGTAAGGAGTGTACATACCACGGCCCGTCAGGAGATGGGTGGAGGACCATCACTGGATCAGAACAAGACATTTTGGATTTCTGAGTTCATATTTCAGAGGTATCAAAGTTTCTCTTGGCTGACCTTCTGTAAGTTAAGAACTAACATACATAGAGATGAAAACACTGACTGTGATGTCTGCGTGTGAGTTCCAGGTGGGTCCTATAGTGAACCATTAGCCAATCTTGCCCAGACTCAGTCTTTCCTTCTTTCTTGGTTCTTTCCTTCATGCTCCAGACATCTGCTTTCCCAAAACTAAGTTATCAAGGCCCTTACAGTCGTGTATTGGGATTATTTTTTCCTTCTATTGTACATTTATTCTAAGTTTTTCTTAATGGAAAATTACACGCACACTCTCACTCATTCATCATCCAGATTCCAACAGTGACACCATTTTGCCAAGATTTGTTGGTATCTTTTACTTTGTTGTCGTGGTTGATTTGACTTGGGAATCATTTAAGTAATTCCCAGACGTCATGACGTTTCAACTGTAAATATGTCAATGTGCATCTCTGAGGGATTTTTTTTTTTTTTTTTTTTTGCGGTACGCGGGCCTCTCACCGTTGTGTCCTCTCCCGTTGCGGAGCACAGGCTCCGGACGCGCAGGCTCAGTAGTTGTGGCTCACGGGCCCAGCCGCTCCGCGGCACGTGGGATCTTTCCGGACCGGAGCACGAACCCGTGTCCCCTGCATCGGCAGGCGGACTCTCAACCGCTGCGCCACCAGGGAAGCCCGGGATGTACTTTTAAAAACCACAATAACAGGAATGTTGCATTCCTTATATTCCCTGAGCCTTCCATGGAATTTCTTTTCAAACCTCGCTCCTCGCTTGGATTTCCATCACCCAGTGCCTGGGTCTTGGTCCCAAGTCTCATTCTCAGGAGTGAGGTGGTGGATGTTTTCTGGGCACGCTCTGCTTGGGGGGGTGGGTGGTGGACGGGGGCCTTGGCTCGCGCCCTGGGATGGTTGGAGTGCCCGTCCGGCGTGGAAGGTGGGCTGAGGTGCCCCGCAGGTACCACCACACCTGGGAGCGATTAGGCTGTGCGCTGAGAGTGTGGGAGGGTGTGGGCATGGGGGGATAGGGAGGGCCTGCCACTTCCGAACCCCCAGGGCTTCTTGGCTAATTTCCCCAAGAATAAGATTGGCGCCCATCGCACGGTTGTCTGTGTAGCCTGCGGTCAAGCAATGCCTGGGATTTATTAAAACGCCTGCTGGTGGATCATCACGGACAGCGATGCTCGGTGCCTGTTTATGACGCTGTGTTTGGCCACCTATGTGGCCTGACTCGCCCCGTGCTGGGGAGGCCACGGCTCACAGTGTGGCAGGCCCACTCCCATCTCCTCAATCCCATGTCTCTTCAGCTTTCTCGAAGCCTTGTTAGGGTTCCACATAACCGAGGCGCAGGCTAACCTATTAATGAATCATGTAACATTTCATCTGGGATCAGCACCCTTCAGTTTGAGGTGAACCCTACAGACACGTAACCAACCACTATCCAAGGAGATACTTGAAAAGTTCACACCTGTCACGAATGTACGTTAAGGTTTCAGTTAGGGATCTGCCTAGGAAACTTGAAGGTTGTAAAACCCCCAGAGACCACGTCTTCCAAAATTCTTGTTTATACGAAGGAAGCTGGGGTCCAGAGGGGTCACGTGACTCCCCCGCACCCACAGGGACCTGGAGTTTGCAGTCTTACTGCATTGTTGTAACCTTATGTAGTGAGTGTGTGTCGTTCGGGCATCTCTGTGATTCCTAATCCGTGCTTTCTTCACCTTTCCCTCATTCTCATCCTTCCTTCTCAATTCACTTGAATGTTCCCCCACTGTCTGTAGGTTCCCCAAGGAAACTCGGAACGCAGTGTTGCTGTACTTTTCAGTCAAAACTCCGTACGGATCTGATCCCCCCCGCCAAAGTCGGGAGAAAAGCAGATCGTCCCGCTGGAGCATCAAACACAACCACGAATATTTGCACAGTCTTACCTGTGGGACCACTGGAAGCTTAATGTGCATTTATCTGGGGCTCCTTTTCCTTTGCATCATTTGCTTCGCTGGGGTTTCAACGTGTTACCCACCCTACTCCGCAGGAACGTGCAAGATTTGGCTCCACAGCGGAGTACTCAGGGCTCTTCCTACAGACGGGAGGATGGAGGTGAGGGGAACCCCGCCGTCGCCCTGGTACCCATAGGCCTCCATCCCCGTTCGGCTCCCTCACTGCTTCTCCCAAGCTCGTCGTCCTGAAGTTGCCCGCTCTCACCACTAGATGGCAGATGGCGGTCACATTAGAATGTAAAGGAACCCCCATTTCCAACGCATTTTATTCATCACTTTTGTCAGCAAACAAGTACTGAGCACCTACTGCATGCCAGACAGTGGGCTTACTGCCTGGCGAGGGCACGGCCAGGATGAAGGCATATGAAGGCGCTGGGGGCGCGCAGGCCTTGGCCGTCGGCGGCGGTGGCATTCCTTCCGCGGTGCCCGAAGTGAGCAGCTGCTGGACCCCCGCTGAGATCCAGGCACCTGGGATGCGGGGGGTGCATCGGACGCCGAGCGCGCGTCTCTCAAGGGCGTTTACCTTCTCCTGGGGGTACACTCAGTGGTCAAAAGGACAAAGGCACAGCTTTCGGAAGGAGATGAGTGCGGTAAACGGAGAAAGGCCGGGAGTCGTGAAGAGGACCGCCGGTGGCCGGCAGGGCCTCTGCGGACGTGTACCCTCCTCCAGAAGGACAAATGTCACATCCAGGCCGAGGGCGAGAAGGACAAAGGGCTGGAGGGGAAACCACGTGGTGTGCGCAGCCAAGGAGGCCCGCGAGGCCGACGCAGCCGCGGGGAGGCAGGGCTGCAGGCGCTCCGGCCGGCGGGGGCGGGGCCAGAGGAGCGGCCGGGGGCGGGGCCAGAGGAGCGGCCGGGGGCGGGGCCGCGGGACCCTAGAGGGCGGGGGTCGCTGTGGGCAGACGTGACCTCCTTCCTGTCTGTCGAAGGCCCCTCGCCTTGCTGTTGGCGGAGTGGATTATCGTGCCTGCGGGAAGCGTTTGGGTCGTGGAAATGAAGGACCCTGTCCTCGGGCTCGGAGCAGACCGGGCGAGGGCTGGGGTCCCGGGTCCCGAGCGTGGAGGAAGGACAGACAGGCTGTAGGGCGGACACATTCCCCAGGCTCCCGGGACGTCCTGCTTCCCGGGCCCCGAGCGGGGCTGTGCCGGGCCTGAGGCCTCCACGGGGGCCTGGGTCTCGGGGCCTGTGCACGGCGCTCTTTACCTAAACGGCGGGGCCGGGACCTCGCATCCTTAGAGGTTCGGGAACGGGGCAGGGCAGCTGGCCCCGTGGTCCGCGCCGGGCGCAGGAGGGGAGCGCTGGGCTGCAGAGCGGGGGCAGCCAGCGTCTACACAGCATCCCCGGTCCAGAGCCCGGGGGACGCTCCAGAGAGAGAGCTGAGAAGGGAACGGAGAGTGGGCTGGCAGCTCTGCCTGGAGCACCGGGAAGGGCCCACGGTGCAAACGTTCTCACGGGATGCGGGGAAGGAGGCCGCCAGCCCCGCAGGGAGAACGGCCGGGCGGCGTGGCTGTGTAAGCGGAAGGCAGGGCAGGACGGAGCCGGGGTGGGGAGACAGGAGATGGGCCGAGGCTGGCGGGGGCGGGGAGGATGGAGAGGGCTTGGGACGCCACGTTCTTCCGGGGCAAGGGGTGCAGGAGGTGTGACTGCAGAGGACGCAGACTCTTTTACTCGGGGAATAAAGTCGTCCATCTTTTTGTAACATAAACGGAATACTGAACGCATCTGTCCGCTCAGGCTGTCGTCACAGAGCACCACAGACTGGGCAGCTTAGACAACAGAAATACAGTGTCTCACAGTCTGGGGGCTGGACGTGCAAGAGCAGGGCGTCCGCAGGACTGATTTCTCGGGAGGCCTCTCTCCTTGGCTTATGGACGGCAGTCTCCTTGCTGTGTCCCCGCACGGCAGAGAGAGGGAGGTCTTGGGGTCTCCTTTAATTTTTAGAAGGGCACAAGTCCTGTCGGGCCTCCCTCAGTCACGCCCCTAAAGCCCCATCTCCAGACGTAGTCACACTGGGGGTTAGGCATCACCAGTGGATGTTGGGGGATGCAATGCAGTCCGTAACGGTGAACATCTCCCCGAAAGGAGCCCAGGGAGAGAGGGCGGGCGGGCGGGGGAGACGCAGGAGGAGAAGGGGATGGCCATTTGGACACAGCGTCCGGGGACAAGGCGAGGGGAGACGGAGAAAGCCGCCCCCATCATGCCTGGGGTCAGCCCTCCGAGGACCCGCTCTGCCGAAGCCTGGACCGAGCGGGTCTAGGCGGTGAGCTCTGCCCTCAGGCCTTGGGGTCCCGGGGACGAGCATAAAGGCCCAGCGGGGCTTGGGGGTGGGGTTAGGCAACTGGGCCCTCTGCGCGGAGCTCTGATGTGGCCTTGGTGGGTCGGTGGTGCACTTGCCTCAGGGCTCCGGGGCTCGCGAGTGAGCGATTGTCTTAAAGGTGGGAAGACGGTGCTGACTGTGGAGAAGGTGGGTGGGGGAGAAGCGCGGGCACCCGGGGGGTCTTTGAGGCCACACCAGGCCAGGCCCAGCGTGGGTCACACAGTAACTCCCCCCCCACCCCCCGGGGCCCCGCCGGCCCCATCCGCGCAGCTCCTGCTGACCACCGGGATCCAGGTGTGCAGACCTGGCGAGGGGAACGTAAATCCTGGAATTTGGCAAAGATGAAGAGAGAAGCATGGCTCCCGGTCCAAGGCCACATCCCAGGACATGAGCTGGGGGCCCAGGCAGGACACAGCCCCCTCCTTGGAACTGGCCCATTCGTCTGCCATGAATGACTGCAAACGACCCTGGGGTGTCCTACTTCACTGAAAATACTGGGAAGATTCTGGAAAACAGTGCTTGGTGAGTGAAATGTAGGTGAGTAGACTTGTAAGGTCTTTCTAGATTTGCAGATTTAAGCATTTTTCTAGATCAAACTTGTCAGTGAGTCTACCTATAAATACCATTAGTTTCGCTTATGCTGGAAATACTTCTGGTTTGGGGAAAGACTCATATCTAATTTTTTTTTGGTCAACATTTGGAAATATCGCTAAAGCCCAATATACACACTGTGCTTTTCCACATTCTGGCGAACAAATATGCAGCGTTATCTGCATCCCAGGGAGTGGGCTACACGTTGTGGTGGATAAATATTGTCCTTGACAAAACCTTTGTGCTTCTTGGAGGCTCTTCTTTCCCTAGATCTTTGCTTGACTTGTTCCCTCACTTCATTCCACCCCTTCTCAGAGCAGCCTCCCCTCCCACGCTGTCTTATCTAAATGGAACCATCCTCCTTATTCTCTGTGCACTTCTCTGCTCTGTTTTCTTCTTGGTACTTGTCACTATGTGCCGTATATGTGTATATACATATGTTTGTTGTTGTTTATTTGTCTCACACACTGGAGTGTCTTGATCTTTCAGGGATCTGCAGATTTATTAGACTAGGTTGTTCTTCTTTCTCTCTCTCTAAATTAGCTGCTGAATGACCATCTTTTCCAGAGGCAGGGATTCCGTCCAGGGCAAGAGTGAGGTTCTGATGATGTCATCATCACCGTCACCATTCTGATCACCACCATCCTCACCATTACCGTTATCCTCATACGTAAATGACAGCGTCCTGGAATAAAATAAAATAGCTGGAGACATAGACCTAAGATTTAGGGAGTAAGATTGAAAATAAAAATTTGTATGCAATTAGTCGCTCATGGCAAAAACCGGGAAAATATGTGTTCTCCTTAAAGAGAAAATAAAAATGAAAAAGAGATCAAAGTACTGCTAGGTGATGATGCTTCTGGAGGAATGAAGGTGGAGGAACTGTAGCCAGTTAAGGGTCAGACATAGAGCTGCCGGGACGGGGAGCATTCCATGCCTGGGTGAGATCAAGGCAAACACGGATCATGATGAGGCTGCCGCGCTTTGGGAGAAGCCCGCCTTTGTGGATGGGGAGGGTGGGCTTTCTGGGGAGTGTGGAGACAGAGTTCAGAGTGCAGGGCACACCTCTCACGGCGCCAGACGTGGCAGAACTTCTGCCACCCAAATGCCTTTGCTCCTCAGAAGACGTACAAGTCTGGCCCTTGGCTGGACACCTGCTGGGTTTGTAATGAACCGAATTAAGGAGCCTCTTTTGACAAGCTTGCTTGGAGAACTAGAATGTAAACTTGCACTATTAATAGAAAACATTTAGAGGCCACGTAAATCAGTTACATAACTATTAAATGGAAGAGAGTGGTCATTGGAGATTCTCAGACCATTTCTTTTATCGTAGTATCACTTCAGGAAGCCACGAGGAAGCATCTGTTATAATGTAAGACTTCAGGGGAGAAAAAGAGTGAACTTACTGCAGGAACTGCTCTGATGAACTTACAATGTCACTGGAATACTTTCTCATTAAAATAATTTGCAAGGCAAATAGATAAGTGACTATGATATAAAATGTCTGGCATCAGTAAAGCTGTTTATTATTTTCGGATAAATTCTAGATTATGTAACCATGAGCCAATACATTGTAAAATGTTTCTCAAAGGCAGGGACGTGTTTATGTGTCTGATACCTTACACTGTGCCCGGCACTTTGAAGAAAGCTGGGAGGGAAAAGAGAGGGGTTCAGAAGAATTTGTGGGGTTAAAAAGAAGCGTGTCCAAGATATTTGAAATTCCTTTGAATGTCCTGTACTGGATCAATTCCATCTGAAGACGTGGAAAGAAGTTGCAGATGAGAGCACTGTCGGTGACCTCAGAGGGATTGTGAAAATTGAGGAAGTGCCAAGAAAGAGACAAATGTCGCTCTAGTTTTTTAAAATAATAAGATGGTAGATTCACACAGTCCATACCGCTTTGCTTGAGCGGTCTTCTGGAAGATGGCATTAAGGAGAGGGTCTGAGAGCACCTGGAAGAGGAAGCAGTTCACTGAGAACTGTGTCACTGGTCCCTCCACATCATCCCCTCCCGGCCCGGGGCTGACATATCACTGTATTCTGGAACTATCTATTGAATAAATACAAATTATTGAAACAATCATGCTGAGTCTAACTGCCTTTCCTCCTTTGAAAGCTTTAAAAACATGAGTAAATGAAGAAATTAAGAGAGAAATCACCTATCTGGACTGCAGCAAGGGATCTGACCAGCTCTTCTGGCAGAAAAGTGAAAAATATGACCTGGACATATGTAGAGATGAAAAGACCTCTTCACGAGTTATTTACTTGTTCACTCAAAAGGTATTTAAGGAACCCCTATGCAAATACATTTGTACTGACAAATTGATATATTTTTAAATTTATTTTTGGCCGCACTGGGTCTGTGTTGCCGCACTCCGGCTTTCTCTAGTTGCAGCCACTCTGGGGGCTGCTCTTCATTGCGGTGCGCGGGCTGCTCGTTGCGGTGGCTTCTGTTGTTGTGGAGCACGGGCTCAGCAGTTGTTGCTCCGCGCAACTTGGTATGTGCTTCCGAAAGCCAGGCGTCTTCTGCCGTCACCCGGGGCTGGTTTTGCAGGCTTTGTTTCTATTATGTTCAGAAACAGAGAAAGAGACCACGACTAGTGCTTGGTCTCACACTTTGGAACCAAATGGACGGGGCTGATCATAGACAGAAGGAAGGAAGCCTGTCTGTCTGTAGCAACAGCAGCTGCATTTCTGTATCACCCTGCCTCCTCTGCTGCGTGCTTGTGGGCTTTTTCTTTTATTTTCTTTCTTTATTTTTTTAGTATGTACTATGGCTGGCTATTTCTTCCTTTTCACTTTACTTTTAAAAAAATTCCAAATAGTTCCCCTTTATTATTAGACTAGGGCTTCCCTGGTGGCACAGTGGTTAGGAATCCGCCTGCCAACGCAGGGGACACGGGTTCGAACCCCGGTCCGGGAAGATCCCACATGCCACAGAGCAACTAAGCCCGTGCACCACAACTACTGAGTCTGCGAGCCACAAGTACTGAGCCCACATGCCACAAGTACTGAGCCCGCACGCCACAAGTACTGAACCCGCGTGCCACAACTACTGAAGCCTGCACGCCTAGAGCCCCTGCTTCACAACAAGAGAAGCCACCGCAATGAGAAGCCCACACACCGCAACGAAGAGTATCCCCTGCTCGCCACAACTAGAGAAAGCCTGCACACAGCAATGAAGACCCAACGCAGCCAAAAAATAAATAAATAAATCTATAAAAAAATATTAGACTAAACACGTTAATTTTTTCTTAAATTAGAAAAGACTGGTTCTCAAAAAGAAAAAGCAACTATCTGAAATCCCACAGTGAAGAGATAACCACCGCTGTTAGCATTTTGGTCACTATGTCTCCAAAGAGTTTTTATATATGATACGATAGCTAACATAATAGGATAGAGTATCCTGTGTTCTCCAAAATGAGATTATATTTTACATGTGTTCTATAACCTGTTTATTTAATCTATCAGGTGAACATCTTCCATGCTAATAAATTTTTGTCTACAATATCCTTTTTAGTGGCTGCAAAGCCAACTGTTTTGTGGATGTATTATTTACTTAACCAGTTTTGTTTTGATGGGCCTATAGATTATTTTCTATTTTTGAAAAATGTTAATATGCGGAAAGCTCTGATAAGCATCTTGGCTCACCCATCTCTGGACACTGTTCCAGTCTTTATTGTACCCTGATCTGAAAAAGCAATTGAAACATTTTGTCAATGACCATCCAGACAGGCTCTATCGGTTCTCCTCTGCTCTGGCTCCTTTGCCCCCCAACCTAAACATTTTTATTCATTTCGTTTTAAAGCAGGCCCCTTTCTTCTAAATTTTATTTTTATTGACTACCTGGTTCTTGTCTATTTGCCATTCTCATTTCGGGCCAATTCTCTCATCTCTGGTTAAAAACAAGAAGGTAGAGATTCGGATGCTAAACCAGTCTCTGACTTTCAGGGACCAGGGATGGACCCAGTCCTGTAACCTGAGAACTATCTCCTTTCCCTTCCCTGTGCCACCCCAGGGCCTTGACACCTCTCCTGGGCCTCTGCAGAGAGTCCCCTGCGGTCTCAGCGGTGAGTTGAGTCTAGGCCTGTGGGGTGGCCCCTGGGTCCCTGAATGATAAAGGAGGGTGTTATATCCTGACTGCCTTCGTGCTCACCTTTCATCTGTGCTCAGTTAATTTTTCAGTCAATTCCTGAACATTTCCACTGTTTTTCTCCAGGTAGTAAATGCTGTTGGGGAGGTAGACGTTTGCCTTTACCCTGTAATTTGTTTAGCTCTTTGTGCAAAAGATTTCATTTAAAAAAACAAGAGGTTTATTTGTTTTGACAAGTCCACGCGCCACCCTCGTGCTGTGCCATGAACATGTCATAATATAAAATGGTCCCTGCAATTAGCTCGGTGGTGCTATGACTTAGAAAATGGCTGCTTGATAATTTTGGACAATTTGAAACTCAACCGAAGCGCTCTCTACAAACACCCTCATTTATGAGATGGATGCTTCTTGGGTTTCAGTGGCGGGGGAGGGTAAGAGAAGCCCCCAGCTCCATCTCTCACAAGCAGCGGTGGGTAGAGAACCCCCCAGAAGAGTTTAGGCAAAAAGTCCACAGAAACAACAGTTGGGTCGAACAAGGAAGCGCCCCTCCCGTCAGGGCCTCTGATGCCATCATCCGTCTGTCATGAGTCAGGGGATGGATTCTGCTACACGGAACATCAATGGAAAACAACTTTGACTCTCTACATCCTCCATCTTTTGGCCCAGGCTTGGAATCAGATCTAAAATATACACTCACTGGTATTTCTAGTAATTTCTTCCCAAAGAGTAATTATTTTTCATATTTCTCGATGTTTCTGGTGCCATTCTAGCTTTGGTTGGAATCTGTTGTTTTTTTTTTTTATTAAAAAACTTGAAAGTTATGGGGTAAAGATACAGCCAACAGTAAGCCTCCTTCTCTTTTTCCCCCACATTTTTCCAGGTGTTCTGGAGGGTGTGTGTGATGGTGTACTTTGCAGACATAAATCACACACAGCATTACAATAGCACCATGAACTCTACATTTACTTTAAAACACCACCGAAACATCTGACTGAGACAATTAGGAGGCTGGTTTTATGTCTTTGTGATGGTTAAGTAAAAATAGAGACCATGTTATTGTCTGTGTTTGGTAAAATGTCTTGCTCATTTAACATGCTTTATAAATAATACATTAATAATAGTGCAGCTGAATCACTAAATGTCTTCTCAATTTTTTTTTCTCTCGCCAAGTTCGAAGCCATTCTCTCCTCTTCCCACTCACCCTGGCTTTTCATGGCAGTTTAATGAGTTATTTTCATCTAAAATATATTGTTGTGTTCTTCATATACACGTCTTATTTATATCTACCTCTTAAGGATGATTTTATTATTTGCACTTTGGAGAGTCAGAGCTATTAATATCACCACTCTGGGGCTCAGAGAGGTTAATTAACTTATCAAATGTCGCCCCATGAAAAGTGGCAGAACCCGGATTGGAACTTGCATCTGTCTAGTTCCAAAGACTGACTGTTTTCTTCGCTCTGGAGCTTTGCTGCTTTAATGCTCTGGGGGCCTCAGACTCAACAACTTAAAGACAGCTGGGGTCTTGTCCAGTGCTACAGAGCACCTGGGGGTCACAGGGAGCATTTTGCACAATGTGCATGCTGCTTTCTTGGAACTCAAAGTCATTGTTAATAAATGCAGCCTCCATACGCCTTGTCCACTTTGCCGGCATGTTCTGTGAGCTCGTGTCACGGGCCACACAGCCAGCATTGCGCGATTATGGTTGTCGGTCACCTGCACGTGATGGAAAGGTGGCCCCGTTCATTCATTAAGAGGCTGATCACACCTGGACAGGACAGATGTGGTTTCTGGTTCCAGAAGCCCAGCACCCAGACGGACAAGCGGGCTGCAGTGACACACGTTGTGATACGTGAGTGGACGGGAGGGCAGGTGTCCTGAGGGTCAGCTGAGCTCTCTGGGAGGGTTTCCCAAGAAGGGATCCCTGGTTCCCGGGCCGAGACTTGAGAGGCGAGGGAGACTGGAAAGGGATTGACTCAGGGGTTTCAGCTCTTCCCACCCAGGGCCACAGCCTGAAGAAACCACAGGGCCCACCTTGTAAAACCTACGCTCCAGCGACATGAGTCTGAGCCCCTGACGAAGCCAGTGCACAAATGCAAATTTGTTTACTCTTATGATTACTAAATTCAGCCATTCCATTTGAAAGCTTTAAATAGTTCAATTTTGAGTAGACCTGTATAATGAAGCAGCTAGTCTAACTGTTTTAGTCTTTAGAAAATATCGATAAAAGTTTTCAGGCAAAGTTCTGGCTTCTCTCTTTTGTTCTTTGTGTGGTAGGTTGTTCTTTCTTAAGAAAGAACACTGTAAATAAACTTCTCTTCAAATTCAAATATGTCTTGATGCTTTGGTCAAAACTCTGGGGTTAATCCAGGATCCTTGAGCTGGACCCATGTTGACTGTCTTTTTCCCATATAGGTAAAGGGAAAAGTTCTATACTAACAAGATTTTAGAAGGAAAAACACATACATACAGCCTTCCAGATAATTTTCAAACAAAACTGCTCTGCAAACATTTTGCTGCCCTGGGTCAAATTCCCATCCCTGGACCACACGCTGTTGAATACCCTTCCTTCCCATCCTGACGAATGTCCATCCTTAAGCCCCCTCTTCTGATCATCAGCCTAAAAGGAAAAAGACGCTGGTCTTGAAAGGTTGTATGGACAACGTTGGCCGACATTGTGCCTCATAAAAGCCAAATATGACAGGAAAAAAAGAGACCAGGTGGTTACATCACCACCTTTTAATTCCGATGCCAGATCTTCGTGAGGCCCTGGGCTTGGGTCCTGGAGGCTGCTTGGATTTCTTTTAAGTTTTAATCAGGGGAGTCAGGGAAATTGAATTATTGAAGTAACAAATCATACTAGAAATCTATCTTTTGGACTGGAAATGAGGTTTAACATGTGCATCTCCTGATAGGAATTTTCCCCCATAGACTGGACCTTGAATTCACTCCTATTTTGTGCTTTACTATCAGAACAGAGGGAAATTTTTAGACATTGCAGGGCCTGCTTTTATCGTAGGTGTTCTGAGTGAACGGTAATGATGAGACATTGCTGGGCCTTGTTTTCCTCTCAAATGGGCTGAGAAGATGTAAGGTGAGCCAAGCAGACCTATGGTGGGTATTCTTATTTTTTGACATATCTCTACTGGATCATTTTATTTTTTTACTAGGCTTGCTACTATGACCACAGATATTTAAATTATGAAGCTAGCAGAAAGGTAACCACCTACATCTCTATCGAAAAAATTTACATCTAAATCTCTATCTGTATCTGTGCCTTTAACTGTATGGGATTTGTATCTAAATCCAAATCTATATTGTATTTAGATCTGTATTGATATTCAGAATATGTGTGTTTGAGAGTTAAAGAAAGCAGGGAGGAGACAGTCATAAGGTGTTTGGGATGTAATTGTGTTTTTAGCATTTGAAAGTGATGAAGGTCGGAGCTTCCCTGCTGGCACAGCGGTTAAGAATCCGCCTGCCAATGCAGGGGACATGGACTTGATCCCTGGTCCAGGAAGATCCCACGTGCCGCGGAGCAACTAAGCCTGTGCGCCACAACTACTGAGCCTGCGCTCTAGAGCCCGCGAGCGGCGACTACTGAGCCCGTGTGCCATAACTACTGAAGCCCACGTGCCTAGAGCCCGAGCTCCGCAACAAGAGAAGCCACCGCAATGAGAAGCCCGCGCACCGCAATGAAGAGTAGCCCCCGCTCGCCGCAACTAGAGAAAGCCCGCGCGCAGCAACAGAGACCCAGTGCAGCCAGAAATAAATAAATAAATAAATAAATAAATAAATGTATTTTTAAAAAAAAGAAAGTGAAGGTAAAGTTCTGCTTTTCACTTTTCCTGTTTTCAGAAAATGATGGAAGAGTAGCCCCCGCTCGCCGCAACTAGAGAAAGCCCGCGCGCAGCAACAGAGACCCAGTGCAGCCAGAAATAAATAAATAAATAAATAAATAAATAAATGTATTTTTAAAAAAAAGAAAGTGAAGGTAAAGTTCTGCTTTTCACTTTTCCTGTTTTCAGAAAATGATGGATGTGAATTCAGGGGTGACCCAAAACCTCTGCACCGACAGTGGATTTGTGGAGAGTCACTGACGGGTGAGCTGGTGTGGAGAAGCCTTGGCGATTCTCTGTGTCCTCACCTGAACACAGCCCTGCCCCCTCCTGAGGTGAAGGCGAGCAGGACTTCTCAGTGCCTTTATCCAGGTAACCAACTGCACCACACTGAGAAGACGGCTGGGTGCCCTTCTTAGATCACGCCCCGTCACACCCTCAGGCTTGTGACACATCTGAAGCTCGTGGGAGAACTGATGAGTAGGAAGACCTGGCTTTATTCTCCGCTTTTTCTCCTGGCATCCTCACCTTCTTAATTTCCTCTTCCTCCCCTTTTTCTCAAAAAGAGAAAGGAAGCAAAAAGATCGACTGCCACTTGCCTAGTCCAGGATCATCGAGGAGAGTAGAGCCTTTGGGATGAGACCGTGAGCTCCTGCCCCAAGGGGAGCGGTGAGTCAGGAGTCTGTGTATTGGGAAAGGGAGGTGAGGAAGAGAGAGCTGTGCCTTAATCCACAAAGGAGTAGTAGCGCCACAGCCCTTAAAACAGTGTGGAGATGAGTGCAAATCTGTTTGAAATGTCGGCTCTACCCAGCACGCGGAAAGGCTAAGAGAGTGGGTACCAACGGCATAAAAAGAACGCTGCTCCTGGTCTCACACCCCCCTGCGTGTTCCGTGTTTGGTCAGAAGGGCTAGAATTTCCCGAAATCTCAGTGGGGAGCGCAAAGCCTGATTCCCCCCCTTTTCTCATCTCACCTCTGTGGCTCTCACCTGATCAGGTCTTACACATACCTGCCGTGTGCAGTATGTGAAATCTTTGCCCCCAAAGAAAACTGCTCCTCTGTTGTAGGTGTTCTACAGAAGTTTGATCTGCCTTTCACTGTAATTTCAGAGGTTTAAGCAGCATTGCTTGAAGAGACTCTTCTAGAAGTTCAGCATCCCAGGGTCTGCAATGTCATCTGGCAGCCTTTCTTAAACTGGCCATGTACACCCTGCTCTTTATGACTTTTGAGAATGCATTCCAAGATAGGCATGAGATCAGGGTGGGGCACTGCTGCCTGAGAATAAAACTGCAGACACAGCCACGATAGCAGCAACAAATGATTTTAAATTATTTATGGCGATAAAATACCACTCGTGGCCTTTATCCGATGCCACGGAAATGACATGATTCAGATCCCTGAGATGGGCCAGGGTAACACTTGAGCAAAGAAGAGAATCAAGGATGAATCGTGTTTTTTCACTCAGCTGAAGGCAGAACTTCTTCTTATTTTTATTGTAGTTTTTTTGTATTTAATATACAAGAATTTGACAAAGTACTACAGTATAATCATCTAATAATATCCGTTTTGCCCCATAAAATTATTATATCCAGTCTTAAAATGTTAAATATGTCACTATTACAAGTGAGTAACATAAAACTCAGTTTATAATATTAAAGCTCGTAACGTGACACAATGTTATCAATCACATTCCCTGGTAATATTACACTTTCCCCATTTTTCTTTAATTTTGCATTTTTAGTGTAACAAATTGAGATTAAAGTAGCAGCTCTTGTTCATAATCTCTTGGCAGTGAGTGGCAGAGAAGTTACAAGTAGAGTGATGACAAAGCAGATCACACGAATCCCTAATATTTAATAATGTTTCAAATAGATTACTGAGATTTAAGATCCTGAGCGGTAATCAGCCCTGGATCAGTGTGGAGGGTACAGTAATTACAGGGTCGTTGCATTAGAACACTTTTGAATAAATCCAGGCCATTAGAGAAAGGCTTGAATTAAATTGGGTAGCTTGGAAGAAACTGAGATATTCCTCCTGGAAGGTTTCAGTTTTCTCTCTGTTTTTTTAATGAACTCTCTCAATATTTTCCTTTAAAGGCTGAGTAGCCTGACAAACATGGAGTTATTTTTTAAATAAGCAGGTTAATACAGCTTAACACAAAGGACTGCCTCTCTGTATCTTCCGCTGGAACATTCAAAAGGCAAAAATATTTTCCTGTGAGTGTTTAAAAATGTGCCAGTGTACTCACTCGTTATATTTCTTAAGACAACAGAGCTGTAAAAAATTGCCTTTTAAAATTTTCCTAATAAACAGGGGGACATCTTTTAAAAGTTGTTGAGATTGGTTCTGAATTGAGGACTTGCAGATAATTACGTTTTTAAAAATGTACAGTTAGCCGGACTTTCTCTTGGCCATCATACACACATCAGTTACTTTGTAATTAGTTACGTAGCATCATCTAGGTCATCTTGTCAAACTTTTCCACCCAAGTCGTAAACCCAGCAGTATCAGCCTCTGCGTTGTGTGCTCCAAGCAACATTTAACCTCTCAAGAAACAGGTGCTTCCGTGGAAGGTTTGGGTAAATTTACAGTAGGTGCAATAGCATTTGACCCGATTAGTCACTTGGCAAAATGAGCGTGAGCTTTCCAAACAAAAAAAGGACTCCCTGTGTGCTGTAATTTTCACGTTGAACGTTCTCCTCTGCACACATCTTGAATGTATCCATTTCACCTAAAGTGTGTCTCTGAGAATTTTTATAGCCAAGAAATGGAGGCGCCGGCTATCGTGCTATGAGAAGGCCCCGTGAGTTCTCCTCCATTGTTACCCAGAGTCTTTGCTGTTGCCAAGGAGAAGCCTCATGCATCCACAGCAAATTCAGAATTGGTTGCATACGGCTACATAATGATATTTACCAGGGAGCTTTGTTGTCACACTCCTGTAAATGACCACGGCCAAGACAAAGTCTTTGCCTGCCTTTCCAGAGAGGGTTACCAGCCATGAGCCCCAAAGGACACAAGTAGGTTTCACACGGTTTTTGAGTGCTGGGTACGAGCCACATTGTTAGAAATGGAGACACGACCATGGTTCACATAATACAAGTACTTTCTGTGTCTATAAAGAAAATGCTGCAGAAGGGGTTAATTTTCCTTTGGAAATGGGAGAATTGAGGACGTCACGGGGTGGGGGGGTGACACTGGGAGTCTGCAAAACCGTGAAGGAAGGAGGCGGAACAGGGGGGTGACCCTGGCAAGGTATTAGGGATTCAGGTGTAGAGCAGTTTCTATAATTTATCCCATGACTCAGCTACTGTGTTGGAAACAGTGGTGACATGTGATGGGAAGCCCTTCCTGTGCATAAGCTCATTAACCCTCACAACAATTTCAGAAAGCACGTCCTATGATGCCCGTCGTATTGATGAGGAAACCGTGCCTTTGGAGCCAGAGCTGATGGCCTGAATCTCGAGTTAGTGGTGCGGCTGGGAACCCGCCCCCCCCCAGGGCTGTCTGACCCCAGAGAGGAGTCTAAAGTGGAACCTATTCACTGAGACCATCTATAAAGTGCAACTTTAAAATATATTATTTAGGCCTCTTCTATGTGGTGTTAAAGCAACGGTTCATGCAACTGAAGATTTAGTTGGGTAAAGGATTAGTTAAACTGGATTGACCTCATATAAAGGAAGAAAATGTAAAGGAAGAAATAAAGTTGATGAGGAAGAGGAACTACATATACACATATTTAAATGATTGAAATCCCTATGTATGTATATATATTCCAGTTTCCTGTTGCTGCTGGAACAAAGTACCACAAAGTTGATGGTTTAAAACAACACACATTTTATCTTACAGTCCTGGAGGTCAGAATCTGAGATGGGTCTCACAGGCTATGGTCAAGGTGCTGGCAGAGCTGTACCCCTTCCAAAGGTTCTGGGGAAGAACCTGTGTCTTTGCCTTCCCAACTCCCAGAGGCCCCTGCATCCTTGGATGGCGGCCCCTTCCTCCGTCTCAAGGCCAGCAGCCTATCACCTTCCAGCTGCTCTTCGCAGCTGCTTCTGACTTCGCATCTCTGACCTTCCCGCCTCCTTCTTTCCCTTATAAGGAACGCTGTGATGACATCGGTCCCCCCAGGACAAACTTGGATCATCTTCTCAGGACCCTTAACTTCATCACATCTGCAAAGTCCATTTTGCCAGGTAAGGTGACATAGTCAAAGGTTCTAGGATGAGGATGTGGTCATCTCCGGGGGGGGGGGTGTCTTGTTCTGCCTGGTACAATACCTACAAAAATATATAAATACCACAGTGTACGTAAAATCATTATGTGCATTTCTTTATAAGCTTATTAACATATTTCACACACAAACACACTGACACCTGTTGACTATCTATTATTTTTCTGCCCTTAACATTTTCAACTATTTTTTTTGGCTAGAGTGTTGTCAAGGCCTCGTGTTTTTATGAGGACACAGCTGGTAAGAAAAATAAGGGATTGAAAAGCCTGCTCTCCACCATCGTGGGCAAGTCACGCTGTCCTTAGGCCTTGCTCTTCTCGATGGTAAAGTGAGGGCACTGGGTTTCTTATAACTCTGAATTTCTAAATCTGTGCTGCACTTCGATTCATGATCTAATCACAAACCACTTACCACTTTGAAGGGTTCGCAGTAGTGACCCTGGTTCAGAGTGTAGGTATAAAAGCTAATATTTCCCGAGTCTGCTTTTGCCACTCCTGGATTTGGTCTCTGAGTGTAACTTCTTGCCGTGTGGTCTGTCACCATCTCAGATCTCTCACCCTTTACCTCCGGGCCCCTCGTGCACGCCAGGGTACCATTGCCCAGCCCCCAGTAGGGTCAGAGGAGTTCTGATGCCGTGGCCTCCCCGCTGTGGTCCTGCCCGAGTGTTTTGTCACCGATAACCTCCATTTATAAGAAGCTTGCCTGGCATTAGGTGAGCTGTGTGAGGCCCCAGAGGAAAGCCAAGTTAACTGGTAGCCACAGGAGTCTACAGTCTGCTCCAGATAACTAGTCCAGTCAGCTGGTCCCCGGCAGAACTGCTGCCTGGGCTGCAATTCAATCTGGGTATAAAAGTTACCTCATGACTCTCACTGTGCATTTTATGGGCTCTTGGAGTATAAAGTGGAGTGATTTCGTGAGTTCTCAAAAGGTCTGTTCCATATCTTCTCTGCACAAAGGGCCCGTGAAAGAGGGACAGAAAAGTATTCGGAGAACAGTCTCTTTTTATGTAATCGTTTTGAACTTCAGCGCCTTGGTGATCTTCTCGCCGGGTAGGCGTGTTTTCTAGAGAAGGGGGAAGAAGATAAATGTTGAGGAACAGGATGTACTTGGGTAGAAGAGTGTAATTGTGTGTTGTCGCTGTGGTTTCCCTGGTCGAGCAAACATCCGAGCACACGTGAACCCAGAGGGAGGCTGCCCTTCACTGGGTGTTTGCCTCAGTCACCGTGTAGAGAAAAGAATGTGTATTTGCACTTAATTTTAAAAATCGGCCCGACACACGTCTGTGTGGCAGGGTGGTTCTTGTGCAGGCATTTTCCCCTTGGACTCGGAGCCTGGTCTTTGATGGGAATATTTGGAAGGGGAGACCAAGTGTTGGTCGAAAACCGAAGTCTGTGCACACGGGCCTTCCTTCAGTGCACACGGCCAAGAGCCGCACCGGCCAAGCGCGCCATCAGTGTAATGGATTAAGTGTCGTGCGCAGCTTTGTTTTCTGAAGCGAAAGCATTTGTATCTGTTTCCGAAACTGTCAGGGATCAGTCAAACAAATGTTCCCTTGAAAAAGAGAGATACACGTTTCTAAAGCTCAACCAAACTTAGCCCTCTCTGCCATAAGGAGCAAAATCAAGGCAAAGCTGTGCTACAGCGTGGAGTGTTTTTGAGAGTTGCTCCGACCTGGAGTCCTAACTGATGTGTGAAATAAATAAGTCCTCCTCCCCTTTTACATCAGCACCCAGGCACCTTCATCAAATCCATGGGCTGCACAGGAAGACCCACTTTTCATCCAAAGGCAAGGCGACCGAGAATTCAAGGCACCGGGTGGGTGAAGGAGCTGGGGTGTTGGGTTCCAGGCTTCCCGCCTTTGCTGTCGAAAGGGGAGGGATGTGGTCACATCAGGCAGAAGAGGCCGTCAAGGTGCTGAGCACAGGCCATCCACAGACCCGGAGAGGACGGCCTCGTCCCAGGTTCTTCGAGGAGCCCGCAGCGACAGCACAGCACTCCTCAGCCTGCCCCTTCCTTCACGTCCAGAATCTTCCAAATCGCCTGGCTTGGAGCTCTGCACACATCTGCTTCTTCCGCTTTTCCTCTGCAAGCTCCCCACTCGTGGCCTTTAATGACCAAGATGGAGATAAAATCCTTCTACAGAAATGGTGAGTGTTTGTTTTCTTTTAAATAAAATGTTAGGATTCACTTTTATGAATAAGGAAGCAAAGTAACCCAACTCTCTGCCCATGTGCACACACAGTGAGCTGTTGGGACTTGGAACCTATGTTAAAACGCTCGTGGATGCTTATCAGAGTCGTGTTCGTACCCTCGAAAGAGTGGACAGAGCCCAGTGCTGAAGTCCATTGGACTTGCCTGTTTTAAGGGAATGATGCTAGTACTTGTGGACTTCCAGGTGTTCTCCCTTTCCTCTCAGATACTATGTTCACAGCCCGTTTATTCTGGGGAGGCTTGAGTTGTTCCCAGAGGTTTACAGAATGCTCAGCTGCTGCCGGTGTGAGCTGAGGTCTGAGGGCGGTGCTGAGAATGGCCCCGTTTGCAGGAGCTAGGTCTGCTCTTTTGGTCAGCTATTTATTCTTCTCCTCTGCATGAACGCTTTTGACCTTGGCAGACTCTGAGACTCCCCATAGCAATAAAAGTGTGCCTCGGAGTGGATAATCCCAAACTGAGAATAATCCTCAAGCCATTTGCGTCTGTTTTGGGAAGGCATATTTGTACCTGCATTGTAATAAGAGCCAGGAAGACTACACAACCCGTAACAAAGCTGGATACGGCCAGTCTGTTTCTGAAAGTGGCGAGAATCAGCTTTTTCACTGTATTTTGTCATTTGGACACAATTTATTGCTCCCTTCATTCTCGGTTGGGGGAGGGACATTAAACTCTTTTGGATCAGATATTTTCAGAACAAAGGGCTTTTCAATGAGGCAGTCACCTCCTTCTGTCCTGTCCATCACAACTGAGATACAAGGCATGAAACCAATGAAGGGAGAGGAAGTACACACCTTTAATGACCTCGTGGTCAAAAGCAACGGCCTGGGGTCCGACCCAAGTTCAAATCTCTTTCTTGCCATCACCAACCTAGCGTGATTTTAGACAAGTTAATTTCCCTCTCTGAACCTCGGGGTCCCCAGCTGCGAATAAAATTCCCAGCTCTATAGAGGTTATAACAGTGAGTCTTAAGTAATACGGTGGAAATAACTTAGGTAGCACCAATATTGGCATATAGTAAGGGCTTAATAAATGATAATTTGACTTTGCAAACCAGCTTCCTGTCTGCAACAAATATGAAGTAGTCAAAACGAAAAAGTCTGAATGCTTCTTATGCTAAAGTGAAGATTCCTTGCCGAGAAAATGTGTATTATTTCAACCATACTTGTTTCTCTAACCAAGCTAAAAAATTAACATATTTTTCTAGAAGCTAGGGAGAAAGCATTACTTTTTAAAAATATATTTTGTCACTAATAAAATGAAAAGATGATATTCTTTGACTTTATGGATTGAAGTATGATATGATATCATTTACTGTCTCAGGTGTTTTGAAAACATAGCTCTATTAGATACATATACTTTGTTTAGAAGGTTCTGGCTGGACAATCAGAAAGATGGAAAAAGGTTTTGAGAAAAGAGAGGAATAGGGTTGGAAAATGGGAATAAGAAGGAACATTAGGTGAAAGAATAGAAGCAGGTTATGAGTAAAGATCTGAAGAGGAAGTAGGGGAAGGATGTCAGCCCTCCTTGTGTCTGGAAGGAGTGTTGTAAATGTCCACAGGCCACACCCACTTCTGGTCTTCTCAACTTTGTCCTGCTTCTTACCCCTGTGCGTCTACCAGCCCTGTCATTTTTACGGGTGGGACACAGATTCCCACTTTCATCATCCAGGGCAGACTGGACAGCTTCAAAACATAAAATTTAAAAATACCCTTGTTTCTCTATTGAACCAAACATATTTTAAACGATGCTCAAAAGCTTCAGGTGGGAATTAAGATACGTGAGAGAGAAAATCCTGCTTGAAATATGAAGTTCCACTAGGCATCCACACGTGCGAATGTCCCGGGAGAGAGACCATTTGGGGAAGAAGATAACAATAACATATCTGTCTTTTCAAAACCACAGTGCAGCTCGAGCAGCAGATTAAGGGAGATTTCTAAACTCTGTTTCTGACCAAGTCCAGGAGATTCCTCCGTTTCACTGGTAGAGGAATTCGATGCTCTGTTTCTTGGGAGACCTTTACCGTACCTCATGGACACCTTTTCTAGGTTAAATTTTATTAAAAAAAAAAAAAAAAAAAGACTCAGCAAAGTAACCTGGAGTTGATAGATCTGTTGGGCCACTGTTTCAGTACTGGAGTACGGCAGGCTTCAAGAGTCTATACAGCAGCAACAAGCCAGCCGAAGGCTCAGCACAGCTCTCTCAGCTAGTGGAACAATGTGATTTGGCAAATTCAAAAAAAAAAAAAAAGCATACTTTGATCACGCCACATAAACAGGAGATGCTCCGTTATTATCGAACTTCCCAGAGTCCTGACTGGTGATCTCTTCCTATACAATGATGCAATAATTCAATGATGTTCTGAAAACTTCCAGTAAATTTCCACCGGTTCAAATCTTATTGAGGCCATTAAATCAAGGCTGATTTGGACATAAATATTTCTCTTATACGGTAACATATAAATGGGATCAGATGGTCAAGGTAGTCCGGGTAAGTGGCAACTATTAATTTTATTGAAAAGACCTCCCTGGGTTGATGTTACTGGTTTGAAAGACTTGCCCATCTTTAAGGGGTTAATCGGCATCCCATTAATGGAAACACCATCACGAGACAAAGTCCTATGGTTTAATGCACCCTGCTTTGAATTCAGAGTTCATGCGGAGTCTAGACTAAAGGCCAAACGAATTTACAACACTTCATGCATTTCTATGGAGGAACACTTTTACTGAAGGATATGTAAATATTGCACTAATCAGAGGTTCTGGAATTCCAAATGCCATAAAAGGTTATGACCCAAAGCTCTGTTAATATATGAGTGAAGGCGTACACTACATCCTTTTGAATGACAGCTAACACGGGGTGTTTTGCATGAAAAATAACCTCTAATAAATGACCTCTGCTTTTTTCTTTTCAAACCTGTGACAGTAATGAACGGGAAAGGAGGAGCCTCCTACTCAGGCAGTGTTATTTACACCTAAACACAGGAAAGTCTTGCATGAGTCTTGGCTTCCATTCAGGAAGATGGAGGAGCACAGAACTGATCGCAGAGGACAATTTATTCTCTTTCATTTTGGGAGCTTCCCAAGGAGCTCCAAGGAAAAGGGAAAGAAGTACAAACATGTGCGAAGGTGTTAAAACAAGTGTTTCATTTCCTAAGGAATCCGTTCCGTTGGAGGGTAGGGATGCCTTCTTGGAATGCTGATAAAACCTTTCTTGCTCTGAGAGCCCATGACCTTTACCCTGTCAGATCTGTGTCTCTTGCAGGGGATGAGGGTGTTTCAGCAGCTTAGAATCCCCTTGGGGCTGCTTGCACAGAAAGTTCTGTTATTTTCCCAGATTTCAGCTGGATCCAAAAAATAATATATCTCCTTAAGTGATGGAGAGCTCCTCCTCTTCCCCAATGGGACAGGGTTTTTCTGTATTTTATCTTTTAAATCTGGTCAAAGATCCATTCTATTTGCCTTTTTTTTTTTTTTTTTTTTTTTTTTGCTCAAAACATTTGACCAGTGCTTTGTCAGGTCTCCCCAGACGTGAAGCTGTGTCAGGCCTACGGGCGTGATTATGTTAGGAGGTTTCAGAGGAAACATCTCAGGGTGTTTGGCCAAAATTTTTCTTTCCAAAATTTAAATCAGGCTACTACCAGTTAGATCTTTTTGGATTTTATCTCACGATTTGTTTCCAAGTCTCAGGTTTGTGCTGTTTTAGTGTTTTTGGACGCTCGTGTGGCTCTAGGTTTTCATTTTTCCAGAAACTCTTGCCCTCTTTGCTGCTCATCTGTGAGTTTTCCTCCACTCAGCCTCTTTCGGAGGCTGCGATTTGTCTGTGCACTTCTCACCTCCACAAAGCTGGTTCTTTGAGCTACCCTTGGGAAAATGTTACCCCTTGAAGTTCAACGGTCTTCTTTTAGGTATTTACAAAAACACCACATCTGGTTTCCCTGCCTCAAACCTCCCCTCTAGGCACAGGGTCTGTGACTCTGTCTGTTTGGGGTGGCAGTTTTGTGGGCTTTGGGTAGTGACCCCGGGCCTTTGGATTTAAAACCTGACCTGAGATCCCAGGTGTATGGGAAGAAGCAACCTCACAGGTGGATTCTCTAGGCTGTACCTCTGAAATCAAGGAACTCGCTGAGCAGTTTGACTTGTAATGGAGAAACCCCTCCTGGCCTTTTAGGTCAGAATCATTCCTTCCGGGCCTCGGAGTGTGAATAACAGCTGACCTTGAAGCCGAATCTGACGTCTGTTCCCTGACACTGAATTAAATCTCGGAGACGGAGTTTGGGTGAAGTAGAAAAGAATAGCTTTATTGCTTTGCCAGGCAAAGGGGGCCACGGCGGGCTCCTGCCCTCAAAACTGTGTGTCCCGACCTGGAGGGGGTAGTGAGGAGTTTTATAGCCATGGTTCAGAGGGGGCGTGGTCAGCTCGTGGACCTTCTTCTGATTGGTTGGTGGTGAGGTAAGTGGGAGTCGCATCATCAACCTTCCGGTTCCAACCGGGCTGGGGTCTACGTGCTTGTGGGCAGCAAAGAGTTAACTTCTCCCACCTGGCGGGGTGGGGGGGGGGCGGGGGGGGTTCAGTAACTGTAAAACAGCTTGAAGATATTGTTCTGTGTATCCCTTGAGGGGGGACCAGGACCCTCCCCAAGGCTGCGCTATTGTTTCTCTTGACTGTTCCTCCCGGGTCTCTGCATCCCCTCCCTTCCCTAATTAGAAACTGTTTGAACCTGCCCCTTGGAACTCAGGGAAGGTCTTGGAGGCTGAATGAAGCCTATTTCCCATAATCAAGAAACGGGGTACACAGAAAAGCTTTTGTGTCCAGAAGCCCCACGGGGCCCTGCTTGCTTTCAACCTGCAACTCACATGGAATCACCTTCTTACCCTAAAGAGAACTCTTCCATGTACACTACAGGACCAATGAAATATAGGCGAGGAGAGAGAGGGAAGGCATTTCCTTTGGTCAGATTCGGAGTGAATCACGCAAGTCTCTTTATGTTGTTCCTTCCGTTTTTCAAGGACAGGACTCCTCTGTTAGACATTTCGATGAAAACAGCCACGTTGGCCTCAATCCTCCACAACCCACATCCTTAGGGAGAAGCGAACGTTTAGTCTACTGTGTAGGCTCAGCGCTGCTTGTGTAGACCTGTGTTTAGATTCAGTAAGCATTTATAGCGTGACTCAAGCCTGGCTGGCACCAGACCAGGCAACTTGAAGCAAGCGGGGATTGAACCTCTTGCCCCCATAAAGCTAGATTCTTGATCCTTTGGGTGGAGAAAAATAGCCATCACCAAAATCATGCTAAGAAAAGGTTTTACACCTTGATTTACCCTTAGTCTTTCACAGTGAATTAATCTTTGTGTTTTATTTGTTCCATTTTTTAACCTTGAATTTATTGGTGGAACATAATGATACATACATAATATTCCACACTTACATATGTGAGGCTGTGCGATATTTCAATCTGAGACTGTGTCTTGAGAAAATAAATTACATTCACATTCTACCTCTGCACATGCAGACCATTTCTGTGGACTCTACACAGTACAATGCTTATGCCAGCCTGAGGTTTTATCATCTGGGGTTTTTGCTTTGGAATAATGCAAGAAAACTTTACCATTAGCTTGAACAGAACTTCACTTTGATAGCAAATGTGCTACAAAATCTGTATAATACAATCTCAGGGCAAATAATTTGGGGTTATGTGCATGGATCTTCCTAAGTGTTTGAAGAATCCATGAATTGAGCAAATATATGGGCTTGGTAAATTCTTTTTGCGTAAGAAATTTAGACTATTCTGTCCAAATAATCCATTTATCCTCCTGTGCTCACATTTGTTTCAGTGTTCTTTCTGTTCCTCCTTAATTCAAACATTTATATAGTTTATTTTCTTATAACTAAAGAAGTAACTGGAGACAATAGATGTTTCAGATTTGTATCTCCCCTTCAATTCTTTCTTCATTATAATTGTACCTACTTATTGTGGTGCTGGAAGATCTCATTCATGTGTACAAAATGCTGAATGGTTCAACTGGAAAAAAGCTTCATCTTGGTTGTTACAGTTTTTTTCTAAAGTTATCCTCCAGAACCAGAGCAAATTATAATTATTCAGAGATGCAAAAGGTCCTCCCTACACATATGCACTTGTAGTCAAATTTTGAATCTGGGTGACAAAATAACCTCTGATTGAGAATTACTATCTTAGATCAAGGAAAAATGACATTTCTGACATGGCCCAGGTGAGGAATTCTTTTTAGCTTAGATGACAGAATAAAGAAGACAGCTGAGCAGAGGCCAGTAGAACTACAGTAGACCCATCATAACATATAACATGGAAAGCAATAAACCACTGTTGCTGTAAGCAGCTGCAATCTTTGGGATCATCTGTTATGAGGAATGACCAAGTAAGAGCTGACTGATACACGTAGTCGGCACAGGCCTAAGGCACGTGCTCTTCCATGAGTCAGAGGATAGAATCAACTCTATGGAATTATGTGGTTAAGAATGGAGAGATAGGGGCAGGACTTCTGGAAGGACAGACTGAAGACCTCCTTAGATTTGTTTGTAGCAGACAGAATAATGGCTCCCCAAAGATGGTCATGTTCTAATTCCTGGAATCTGTGAATATGTTAATTTACATGGCAAAAGGGGTTTTGCAGATATGATTAAGTCAAGGATCTTGAGTTGAGGGATGATCCTGATTCTCTGGGGAGGGGAGCAGTATAATCACAAGTCATGTTAGTGTGGAAGAGGGAGACAGGGGAGTCAGAATCTGAGAAAGAGATGTGACGGTGGAAGCAGAGGTTGCAGAGGTGTGATTGGTGGCTGTGAACATGGAAGTGGCCACCATCCAAGGAATGTGTGTAGCTGCTAGAAGCTAGAAAATTCTAGAAAACAGATTTTTCCCCTAGAGCCTGCAGAATGAATTCAACCTTACTAACATCTTGATTTTAGTCCTGAAAGATTCCTTTCAGACTTTTGGTCTTCAGAACTAAGATCATATATTTGCGTGGTTTTAAGCCACCTCATTTGTGCTAATTTGCAGCAATGGGAAAGTAATATGCCACTCCTCTATAAAAGCAAAAAAAAAAAAAAAAAAGGAGGGGGGCATGCAAAATGGTCAAAATCAACTTCTTCAGAACTCCAGAAATTAACCAAGGGCTTGCAACAATCTGAGAGGCATGTATTAAAGAAAAACGACTGAGACTCAGTTAGAATGATGGGGTTTGTGGTAGAACATGTCCTCCTCCTGTAAATCTCTTGAGCCCCATAGTAGCCTTGAACACCAGAAGCCATGCAACCATGGTTGCTGTGGAAACCAGCAGCCGGGTAGCTATCAAAGGAGACCAAGCAGGTTTGGAATTCATTGCCACTACTCAACCTGCCCCACAGCTCCCTGGAAAAGCCCCATGAACATATTGTTATCATTTGACTTGACTCAGAGCTCACCCTGCAGGAAAGGCTCTGTCCCCAGGGCATTTGTTGAAAAAACAATCAGCTGTAACTGTTTAATGACATAGTTGCCTAAGGCTGTGATACCATTTGGCAAAAGGAAGATCCTTGGTATGAAATGTCCATGGGGGCTTTGGAAAGCTGTTATATTCTTGGTAAACTACGAGGTCACACACATGTGCAGGGCTATGTGCACCACCAGGGAAGACCTGAGAGCCACACAGCCTTTCACCTCTGAATGACCTGGAGCTCATATGCAAGCAGTAAGTGAAGGCTAAGACAAGCCCCTCCACAGCCTGAGCCTTGAAATCATGCCCCAACCTGTGCAGAGCTCCTTGTCAAACGGTGGAACCTTACGGTTTAAGGCACCTAAAGAAACCTTACCAATTATTAACTGACTACTAAGCTAACTGAACAGACACTCCATTGGCCACACACTAAAAGGGATACAGATTTTAAAGAATTAGCCCAGGAATCACTATGCAAACAAAGAAAAGCAAAACAACAAAACGTGTGTGTGCACGCATTCTGATTTTTACAGTTGTTGTATAACATTATGTAAAATATCCACTTTTTAAAAAGATTTATTTATCATTTATTTATTTTATTTTATTTATTTTTGGCTGTGTTGGGTCTTAGTGGTGGGATGCAGGATCTTCACTGAGGCATGTGGGCTCTTTGTTTCAGCGCGCGGGCTTCTCTCTAGTTGTGGTGCACAGGCTCCAGGGTGCGTGGGCTCTGTAGTTGTGGCTCATGGGTTCCAGAGTGTGTGGGCTCTGTAGTTTCCAGCATGCAGGCTCTCTAGTTGAGGCGCTCGAGCTCAGTAGCTGTGGCGCATGGGCTTAGCTGCCCTGCGGCATGTGGGATCTTAGTTCCCTGACCAGGGATTGAACCCATGTCCCCTGTATTGTAAGGCGGATTCTTTACCATTCTTTACCATTTACCAGGGAAGTCCCAAAATATCCACTTTCAACGAAATTTCAGAAGACATGCAAAGGTACAGGAAAGTGTGGCCCATATAAAGGGAAAAAAAAATGGTTCTTGAAGATATTGGACTTACTAGGCAAAGATTTTAAATTAGCTATTACAAGTAAGTTCAAAGAACTAAAGGAAATCATGTCTAAAGACTGAAGGAAAGTATGATCAAAGAATTAAAGAAAGTGTATTTGTCTCATTATTAACTTGAAAGAGTTATTTATGTGTTCTGGAGACAAATACTTCATCAGACATTTGTTTTTAAGTCTTTTCTTCTAGCCTATGTGTTTTCTTAATGGTGATTTTTTTTAATAGTTTCAATTTTTTTATTGGAGTATAATTGCTTTACAATGTTGTGTTAGTTTGTGCTGTACACGGAAGTGAATCAGCTATATGTATACCTATATCCCTTCCCGCTTGGACCTCCCTCCACCCCTTGATGAGCAGAAGTTTTCAGTTTTGCTGAAGGCTAATTTATCTTGTTTCTCCTTTATAGTTATCACTTTCTAGTGTCCAAGTACATGCTGCTTCTCAAATTAATTTTTGTGTATAGTGTAAGGCATAAGGTTGAGGGTCCTTATTTTTTTCAACAATTTTTTTTCCAATTTTTGCAGAACCATTAAAAAAAGACTTTTCTTTTCCCCATTTAATTATTCAAATGTCCTTTTCAAAACTATTTGGTTACAGAAGTGTGGGTCTCTTTCAGGAATCTATATATTTTTAAAGAAACCCTTTCTCCTCTCTTTATGCCAACACTATACCCTCTTGATTACTGTAGCTTTCTAATAATATTTGGCATCAGGTAGTGTGAGAATCAGGTTTGTTCCTTTTTTTTTTTTTTTTTTTCAAGATTTTTTTTTTTTATAACTGTTTGGGTTCTTTGCATTTCTGTATACATTTTAGGAGCAGTTTGTGAATTTCTATTGAAAAACATGGTGAGATTATGATTTGGAATGAACTAAATCTATACAAGAATTTGTGGAAAATTGATTTCTTAACAATATGGAGGATTCTAACTCATGAACATTGTATATCTCTACTTTTTATATATTTCTGGATTTAATTTGCTCAGTTGTATTAATAATTTTTGTGTCCATGTGAGTTATTAATCTATAATTTTCTTTTCTCATGTCTTTAAAAGTTTTCTTATGATAATTATCTTGGCCTCATAAAATGCTTTGGGAAATGATCTATCCTGTATTTCTGAAAGAGCTTGTATAAAATTGGTTTAATTTTTTTGTAAATATTTGATAGGACTGACTGGTGAAAAAATGTGGGCTTGAGATTTTCTTTATGAGAAGTTTTGATAATTTGAGGTAATAGAATATATATATATGTATATATGCCTCCAATTCCTGGCAAGAGGTCCTAAAACCCTTGTAATTTCCTAAGTGATAAGACCACTAGGAGAATCTTTTATCCTAATATTTGGTCTTTGATCCTGGTTTCTGACACCGAGTTCCTAAATCCTTAGAATAATCTGGGTGATAACAGTGTCTTTGGTTCTAAGGAGGTGAGTCTTGGTGGGCTCCTGGTTGGGGGTCGGTCGCCAGAAAGACCAATCCGAGATTAGAAGCTTGGAATTTTCAGCCCAGCCCCCCTTTCTCCATAGAGGGGACAGTGGCTGGAAATGGATCCATGATTGATCATGCCTACATGATGAAGCCCACATAAAATTCCCCAAAGTGTGGGGTTTGATTAGATTGCAGGAGGGTGAACATGTGGAGGTGCTGAGAGGGAGGCTAGCCCAGAAAGGGAGTGGAAGCTCCGCCCTTTCCACTTAGCGTCCCTATGTGTCTCTTCCTTCTGGATGGTCATCCATATCCTTCCTCACATCCTTTTATGAAAAACTGGTAAATAGCAAGTAAACTGTTTCCAGAGTTCTGTGAGCCACTCTAGCAAATTAATTATACTTTTTATTATCATTCAGTTCAAGATATTTTCTAATTTCCTTTATATTGAGTCTTATTGTTATTTTTAAATGTATTGACATGTGTCACCTGCTGTATTAGTCAAGGTTATCTCACATCATGGCTTATAAATGATTTTGGTGAGTCCAGAAGTCTGATGGGCGGGGTCGGCAGGCTGGAGAGTGGGGATGTAACAGGAAAGAGCTAAATCAGACTCCATGTTCGGTCTGTGTCTTTGACTTTAGCCTTTGCTTTTCGTTGCTTTTGTTTTATAATCATACATAATGGCCTGCCTCAGGGAACCCTGCCCCATTGCCTGAATATTAAACCAAAGTGCCTTTGTACCTCCTGACCCTGTCCACCTGTGGATGGATGCAAGAAAGAAGAAATTAACCCATCCCCTCCCCGAGGCTGGCCATTCCAGGGGACATTTGCAAAACTTATGACCTTTTTACTTTACTTCCTCGTCTCCTCCCCATCTCTGCTATAAAAGAAACCAGCATCCAAACCCCCATAAGATGGTTTTTCAGAGACGCTAGTCGGCCATCTTCTCGGTCTGCCAGCTTTCTGAATAAAGTCGTATTCCTGGCCCCAACACCTCGTCTCCGATTCATTGGCCTGTCGTGCGGCTAGCAGAGCGAGCTTGGACTCGTAACAAGGAGAGAGCTGTGATTTGAGTCCACAGGCTGCGTGCTCTAGAACCAGGAGGAACTGACGTTGCAGATGAAGTCTGAAGACCGTCTGCTAGAGGACTCTCCCGTGCTCGGGAGTGGTCAACCTGTTCTATTCAGGTCTTCAACTGACGGATGAGGCATATACATGATGGAGGGCACGTTGCTTTTCTCAAAGTCCACCAATTTAAATGTAAATCTCAACCAAAAACATCCTCACAGCAACATCCAGAATAAGGTTTGACCAAATATCGGGGCACCATGGCCCAGACAAGTTGACACATAAAATTAGCCATCACACTTGCTTTCCAAAATCAGAGCTTTGCAGTTACTTTACTGACTTTTAATTTAACCACATTGTGGTAACAGAACATGCTCTATGAGGTTTTGATCCCTTTAAATGTGCTGAAACATGTTTTACAGCCCAGCATATGGTCTATCCTGATGAACTATCCGTGTACAGTTCAAAGAGTGTGCAGTTTATAGTTACTGTGTGGTTGACTGTGTTATCTAATTGTGCAATAAATTACGAAGAAAGTGGTGATAAAATCTCCAACTATGATTGTACTTGCATCTGTTTTTCCATTTAGTTCTGCCAGTTGTTGCTTCAGGTATTTTGAAGCTCTTTTATTCAGTATGTGCATATTTATGGTTATTTTGTCTTCCTGATAAATTGATCCTTTTATCATTATGAAAAGGTATTTTATCCTGATAATACTCCTTGTCTCAAAGTCTATTTTTTTTTCTGATATCAATATAGCCATTGCAGCTTATTTTGATAATAATATATATTCCATCCTCTTACTTTCAGCTTGTATGTTTATATTTCATTTTATATTTACGGATATCTCTAGTAGCCAGAACAGAGTTGGGTCTTATTTATTTATTTTTTAATCCAGTCTCAGAATCTCTGCCTTTTACCTGGAGTGTTAATCCATTTACATCCAGTGTAATTACTAATATTATGTGGTTTAGGTTTACTCTTTTGTTTTTGGTTTTCTGAGGTTTTTTTTCCTCTTTATTCCTCCATTTCTGCCTTATTTTGGGTTATGTAACTCTTCAATTGGCTTTTTGACTATAGCACTTTGCGTCATTTATTAGTGGTTGTCTAGAGACTACAATGCATCTTTAATAACATTCTGCTTAGAGTTAATATTATTCTGTTTTACATAATAAGTAAGAAATGTACAATAGTATAGTTTTCTACACTACACTATTGTTACATATTGTAACTTTGTGCCATAGTTATTATATATTACAACTACATATGTCATTATCCCTATAATACTTGCTATAATATTTGCTTTAAATAGTCACATGTCTCGAATGAATTTAAAAATACAATTATAACTTTTTATAGTAACATATATCATTTCTAGTGCAAATTTTTCCTTCTGGTGTCCGTCTGGTGTCATTTATCTTCAGCCTGAAAATTTATTTGGCATTTCCTGTTATGCAGGTATACAGAACAAGAATAAATGCCTTTAAGTTCATTTTTGAAAACTATTTTTGCTTCATAAGAAATTCTTCTACATTGTTTTATGCTGAATTAAAATTTCTGGGGAATGTGCCCAGGCATTGTGTTTTTCAGTACCTTAAGTGATTCTAACGTACAGCCAGTTTGGGAATCAAAACAAACAAATATGAAATTAAACCTGAAGGAGGCTTAGTGCCAGGTCACTTGGTTTTTCTTGTCTTGAACAAACATTCACTTTGAGTGATTATAGAAAATAAGATCACACACACACGCACACACACACACTTTCTCTAGGAAAGGTCGAGGTAACTAAGTAGAAGTCTCATGTAAGAAAAAATGTTAAAATTTTCAGATTCAGATAGAGTAATCCACACTATTATCAATGTGTGGTCCTCCCTGGGGCATAGCTAACTGGTACATTTGCCTGTCAATCAAAGGGCATTGTGCCACCCAGGTCCTGGGTTAGGCAGAGAGACGGTGACAAGTTATGTGACCTTGAGCAAGTTCTCAGCCCCAGTTTCTCTGTAAAATGGGATCAAAACCGACTAATTTATAAGGTTATTATGATAACTAAAGATGGCAAGTAAAGCACGTAGGATGTAAGAGACCTCAGAAATGATATCTTTTTGCTCTGTACAAAGACTAGGAAGTGAATTAACTTTTCTTCTGTATCTTGACCGCAGATAGAACAGATGTTTTTCTGTAAATAACCTCTCACAGGTGCAATTATTTACATATCTGGCTCTGCTATTTGAAGGATGTGTACACAAACAGTTATTTGTAGGGAAAGGAAATCTACCCTTCATTTCTACAACCCCAGTTTCCTAAGTTTCCTCTCTTAGAGGCTAAGAAAATAGTTTTCACTCTACCTACTTCAAAGATACTTATCATGGGCTAATGGCATGGAGACTCTTTATGAACGACAGTTGGGCCAATTGTTTTGAGAGTAACCTAAGATGATTTATTTTGTGAGCTGGCTGGGATCATTGCAAAGTTTTCCCATAATAGTAAAAGATCTTGAGAAATGAAACAAATAAACAAATATATGAAAACTATTAGTTAAAGAAGGAGACATAGGAAAATAATTGTGGAAATACTGAGTGTTAGTAAGATTGGGAAATGATAGAACACCTCTCTCTGAGGAGCTTTTGAAAACACTGTACCTCCTTGTACATCTGGGACAGTTGGTCTAGTAGTTGTAGTTTAGCCATCTTTGGAAAGAGGGAGAGGGGAGACCAAATGCATAGCCTGACCAGTTCAGAGAGCATTGGACTCATTTCATTTAATGTGGCTTCAAACCGAAGCCCCAAAGAGGCAGCAGATCCGAGAAGGGAATGCTGGGCTCCAAGCCAGGCATCCTCAGCTCCTGCGGCCACCTCACCTCCAATGCCCCTTTCTCCAACCTCTGGCCGTCATCCTGGGACAAACCCCCAAAGAACCCACAAAGCTGTGTTCACATTGGCTTTGGATAACGAGCCTAAGGAGCCCTTCCGCTCTTTCCAGTGACCCCCAGGCTTCAGGGCGGGGCCTGGAGTGGGCACGTGAGCCAATTCCTGCACAAAAGAGCAAGTTGATGTGGCGTCTGTTTCCCGGTTTACACCAGCCTGGGAGTCAGACTATGGGCACAGCAGTAGACAGTGGGCTCCGTGCTCACCTCCACCCGAGGCTCCCAGGCTGCTTCAAGAGCAAGTTGATGTGGCGTCTGTTTCCCGGTTTACACCAGCCTGGGAGTCAGACTATGGGCACAGCAGTAGACAGTGGGCTCCGTGCTCACCTCCACCCGAGGCTCGCAGGCTGCTTCCGGTGGCCCTGGGAGTCTGGGGGGTGGGTGGGCTCCGCTCCGGGGTCTCCACTCCTGGCCGAGCAGAGGTTTTGGTGTCAGGCCGATGCAAGTTCATCCACATTTTTGCGTGTGTAAGCACTTCGTTTTTTATCGTGGGATCATAGTGTATGGATGGACCATTCATCTGTAGATGGACACTTGCGCTCTTGCACTTCGGCTGTTTTGCACAGAGCTGCCATGAACCTGTGCCAACTTGAATTTTTTGTCGCTATTTTCAGTTCTTTTAAAAGACACAGAAGTTTCTTTAAACCAGTATTTTTAAAGAGTTTTGATTCGTTGTCAACGTTAAAAATTATCCGTAAGTCTCTTTCTACATTTTCTTAAAATATTTCCCGGTTTGGGCCAGACTCCGGAGGGGTTGTGTTCATTTCTTCTTTCCTGCAGCCATTCGCAGGTGGGCCTGGTCAGGATGTTTCCTGTGAGCTGAACAAAGGTATTTTAGCTTAAGACACAGGCGTGGGAGGCGGGGTTCCTGGAGATGGGGGCCATTATGTATACTTTAAGCCACAGGCAAGATTCCTTTAGTGATTAACGTGTAGGTAAAGCAATAGAATACAAAGGTTGCAGCAAAGGAAATGACCCAGTGCGGAGTCAGGTTTGCTCTTCCCTGTTCCACATGGATGTTCGGAGTAGCTGTATTTGTAATAAGCCCAAACTGGGAACATCCCAGGTGTCTGTCAGTGGCTGGTTATGCAAGCTGTGGTCCACCCACACAATGGGACATTATTCAGGAATAAAATGGGATTTTGTTGCTGCAACTACCTGGATGAATCTCCAGAGAATTATGCTGAGTCAAAAAAGGCAACCCCAAAAGTTACATACTGTTTGATTTCATTTACAGGAATTCTTTTTTTAAATTGAAGTATAGTTACAATGTTGTGTTAATTTCTGCTGTAACGCAAGGTGATTTAGTTATACATATATATACATTTTTAATCTTCTTTTCCCTTATGGTTTATCTCAGGATATTGAATGTAGTTCCCTGTGCTCTACAGTAGGACCTTGTTGTTTATCCATTCCATAATAATAGTTTGCATCTCTATTCGTGTGCACCATTTACGTAAATTCTTGATGCGATAAAATCATAGAGATGGAGGGCAGATTAGGGTTTGCCCGGAGTAAAGGAGCGGGTGGGGCTGCAGAAACCTGGTTGTAGATAAAAGGGCCACGACATTGGGGGATGCGGGGATGGACTCGTCCTGTGTCTTGACTGAATCCATGTCAGTTTCCTGGTCATGCTTATTGTACCATCATTTTGTAAGATGTTACCATTGGGGGAAACTGGGTAAAGGGTACATGGGATCTCTGTAGTATTTCTTACAACTGCATGCAAATTAACAATGATCTCACAATAACAAGCTTCATTAAAAACAACAACAACAGAAGTATGGGTGTACAAATTTGTATGATTAGCAATAGAAGGTCCGAGGTTCCTTCCACTTCTGACGCACAGAGCTTCTAGCACAGGGAAAGTGGTCTCTCTTCCGCCCAGGGTCCGTTGGCCATTTTGGGACCAACCTTTCTTGTTGCTGATGGACATTTTTGAAACCCAGTCACGGCTGCAGGCACTCAAATGAACACTTATCCCCAATAGGAAATATGGGGCAATGGCTGTGAAGAGACCTCTGTGTTTCTCTAAACTGTTGAGACAATTCATGGGCTTCTCTTCCTCCACAGAACCTGACTTGACCCTTGCAGTGGAAGCACGGGGTAGGAACACACACAGCCATCATGGAGCGACTCTAAAGAGCATCTCTCACCTCTAGTCCACCTATGTAAGGCCACGTGTAAAAGGCAGTGGGGGAAATTCTAAGCTGTCTCGACAGACGGACCCTAGTGAGGTCAACACATCTGTGCAACAAAGTGTGTGACCAGGGAGACTGAGTTCTTCAAGGCTCTAATTATGATTCCGTCACAAGATCAAGAACCTGCCATAGACTTTTGTTTAGTTACTGTTCCAGTGAGCTGATTACAGGAAATTAAAGGCAATTGGCACATCTATATGACGTAAGGATTCGGCACAATTTAGCTGGTGATGGTTTTGGAAATACAGTATTAACCAGAAATTTAAAAACCCTCAGCTTTTAACAATATTATTTCATTTTATGGAACCGTATGGATTTGTTTATGGCCCTTGACCACCCACTGATTGATTTCACAAACATTTATTTGATACTTCTGTTATTCTCACCCACTCTTATCAGGCAAGGCCTTGTATTTTTGCATCTACACTTTCATGGAAGCCTTTAATTTTTGGCAAACATTCATCCCAATATATTGAAACAAGAAAAAAGGGAAAGAAGGTCTCAAAAACATATTCTTTCTCTTCTGTTCATGCTTTCGTGATATTTGGCACTAATAGAAATGACCTTTAGGTTCTGCATGAGTAAACATTACAGAATAAAGGGGAAAGATTCCTCAGCTCAGAGCTGGGTTCCCTACACGGAGGGTTTAGATATCTTTGCATTTTTATTTCAATAACTTCCCTCTGATGAGTCCATGTTTGCCGTGCCAACAGTTTCATTTTCAAATAAGGTATCTCGTACATGGCAAATCTCAGAAAAGTCTCGTTATTCTCCTGATTATTTTCATTACTTTCACTGTTGCTTTTCTGCTGACATGGAATCAGTTAAATTGTTCTCAAGTCTAGCTTAGACTGAGATGTTTGTGCTGAAAAATATATGCACTGAAAAAGGAATGCTTACTATGAAGCATTTTGTCCACAATTATATCCTCTTCTTTTTTATGTAAACGTTTATATTCTATGCAACGATATTCTTAGATTTTAATGTTTCATTAGTTGAATCCACTCTCCAAAATTTTCATCTACGAATTTTGCTCCCTCCTGGACCAAACTTACTGAAGGTGAAGTGCCATTTTCTCTCCCCCTCCCACAGAACTCGTCATGTAGAGCAGATGCTAATGAGACGTGACAGGGCAAGGGTGCACAGGTGTATTATATGGGCTCAGATTGGCAACCCTGCGATACACACAACACAGGCACACGCGCGCGCGCGCACACACACACACACACACACACACACACAGCCAGGCCTGATCAAAGACTTCCATTTGGTTGAACTTGGCAATGATTTTGAAATGTTGACAACTGTCCAATTAAGATCACCCAAGCCATTTCACAGGCTCAAATTTGGATGCAGGTCTCAGAACAGAAGGAGAGAGCTACTGGCTACTGCCCAAGTGACTTTATCATTTATCATTGGGTTAGCGATGCTTTATGAAATGGAGCCACACCGAGACGGGGAGTGGAGGGGGTGGACATCCAACTCTAGAAATCATTTCTTTTCACATTGACCTTGATTTGAAGGAAGAAAATAGATTTGTCTTTTCTCTAAAATGTGCAGAGAAGGAGCTTGGTTAGGTTCCTTTAGTTTCTGTTTTTCATGCTACCCTTTCTTTCCCCACCAGCTCGGGAGGAGCATCATGCCTTTCAGTGGGCAGGGCAGGGTGGGGAGACGGGGCGAGGCGGGGTTAGTTCTCCAGGTCTCTGAACTGCTGCATTTCCATGTTCGGTCACGGTGATGTATTCTGTTGCTACACACCCTGGTGATGCCCGCTTTTCACTGTCCGTCCTTGGTGAAAGCTTCATGTGTCTCTTGTCTTCCTCTTGATTTTAAGCCTGTGAAGAGCTATGACTGTGTCCTCTCTATCTTGGTCAGTATTTTTGCACCCAGCACAGCATCTGTCCAGAGCAGGGACTGAATAAGTGATACCAACACATGGAGAAGGACAGATGATTTGGGTGCATGAGAATGAAACGTGATTTTTCTTGAGTGGCCATCTTGATTGGAACTGTAGCAGAACAGAGAAATTCAAATTATTTACGGAAAACGGTTTCTTTGTAATGTTAGATTAGTTCTCTATCAGCAGATGACTCAGCTGACATTTGAACTGAATCCTTTTAGTTAGAAAAATGAATATTCTGTTTCCAGGAGGGATTCTGGTCAGCACAGTTACCCCAGACTTCAAGGTGAAGGTCTGGGAACCTCTCTGCACACACAGGAGATGCCGGGAGAGTGCTGTCTGGGAAGAGGGCAGGCCACGTGCTGCTCAAAGCCCTTCATCCCGGCAAGAGGTTCCAGGTTATCAGTAAATTCATATCCAGGGAGTCGTAGAAATTAAACCCCCAACTAACTTCAGGGTCTGTTGTAAGTATGCAAAGCCACTCAGGTCAAAGCTGTAAAGCTCATCTGACAATACTCCTAATATGCTTCTGCAAACCTCCCAGGCCTCTGAGTTTCTGGAACAAAAAAAAGCAGCAATACCATTTTGGACTGCTTGTATGTCAAGACCACAGGATGTCAGCTGTGCAAATCGAATGGTAAATTAAACAATAGTTATGAAAACGCCTGGAATGGTAAAACTGGTGCAGTCAAGATGAAGTGCTGAAATAATCATCTCTGGAAATAATGAACTCCCATGCGGTGTGTTTGGTAGATCAGATGTAAAAGAGAGTATGTACTCGAAGTGAAGCGGATTCATTTGTAGTCAGTATCTTAGTGGGCTTGGAACGTGAGATGTGGTTTCTTTAAAAGAAACACATTATTATACCACTTGCTTTAATTAAGTAATGCTTTGTTTTTCGGAGTGTCAATAACTCAAAAATTATCCAGAACCAGAACTCACTGCTTAAAAAAAAAAAAAAGTCTCAAAATCATTTTAATAAAATGTGAGTAATGAGTGTACAACTATGACTGAACAGCAAACAAATCATCCCCCCAGTTCTAGGGCTTTTGGTGGGAGAGGGTCTGGCAGACCCGGGGATGGTGAGGCTCCGCCACTGCGAAAGCGGGAAAGTTCCAGTGGGTGCAGGAGGGGGTCCTGGCCGCTGCTCTCCAAGCCCAGCTGCCCCCTCGCTCCTGAGTAATGACGCGGAGAAGGCGTGAGGAGCGCTGTCGCCGGCTCCGGCCACAAGGTGTCGCTACACTGCTCGGTGTCCACCGGCGTCACCGCGTGTCCTGCTCCCGGGATCAGCGGTGCCTTTAATTTCTGGGTACACGGCTCGGCTCTCCGGCATCTTTATTGGAGGTGAGGCACAGGGTGCAGGCGGAGGGCGGGGGAACTCTTCCTGTCTACATCCATGTAAATCGCAACATCATTTAGGAATTCCGCGATATGGTACCCCGGAAACGCAGCAGGGGCTGCTGTAAAGACGGGAAGTATGAATAGGCGTCAGCGAATAGCGACCTGCACCCACACGGAGCAAATACACACACTGATCCTGAACCACACGGGTTTGAACAGCACCAGTCCCTTTACAGGAAGGTCTGTGTTCAATAAATACAGCACCTGTCTGTCTTCTCATTTTGCAGATCTTTCCATTAAGTACGTGTGGGGAGAAATCGTGTTCGATTAGAGATCGCGGTATGTAAAGATCAAAAGAACTGGGGTTTGAGTCCTGGTTCTGTCCAGTCTCTTTTGGCTTCCTGTCCTCGGGTGAGTCATTTATCATCAGTTCCTTTGTTTCAGAGGCAGAGGTGGCGGGGCCGGGCAGGGAAGGGAGGGGGTCTGCATCCCCACTGTTATTCAAGGGTCAACTGTACACGTGTGTGGAGAGGCTTTTGGTCCCCAGAGTAGGATTCGACAACTTCCATTACATTTTGGTGAATAAGGTCTATGCAAGTGTGTCTTCCCTGGTGACCTTCAAATGTTAGGGGTGTTTAGGTGGTCAGAGGGTTAACAAGGGCTGGACATTTTGTCCCATCAGAGGGTGGCAAATTAAGTGTCAGCATTGCACGTGTACTGGATCTCAATGCAAACACAACAAACACAACGGGACTCCGAGTCATGCTTCTAAGTGCCAGAACCTTCCCTCCTTTAGAGATGCCGCCCAGGCCGGGGACCCGTGTCTTTGCCCTGCTTCCTGGGGCCTCTCTTCCTCCTTCCCCTCCCCACCCAGCAGGGGAGTCTGGCTCCGGGAATAACAGACATTTTACTCATCTCACCCAGGGAGGACAATTGTTCAAGCCCAGTTTTCCCGGGAAATGCAGAAGGGCGATTTTGCGGCCCCAGAACTGTGCAGTTCATGAGGACTTGAGTGTGAGACTTGTGGTCCCGGCAGGTGGCTGCCTGGTCTCAGCACAGGGGGGCCCACCCTCGTGATGGAGGCCTCGGCCGCCAGAGATCCATCTCCTGGTTATTTCCTCCTCTCTGCCGTAAATCACTCTCCCCAAAGCGGCAGGATCTTCTTTCACACTCACAACCAAGCCCGTCTTTTAAACCGATCACCTTGACAGGATAGATAAACTTTTGAAAAAAATGGCTGCATGCTTATCTGTCTGTCTCCCTAGGAAAGGGGGTGTAGGGGCTCACACAGTTATATGGCAGGAGGACAGGACACCAGACAGAGTGTCAGGGTGCAGAATGGTGTCCGTCCAAATGGGGAGCGGTGAGGGAGGTGGTGCTATTAAAATTGTGTACATCGAAAATAATATAATAAAATTACAAAACAACATATATTTTGTGGGTTAAATCTTTTTTTGGTTTGCTTTGTTTTTTTGTTTTTTGTGGTACGCGGGCCTCTCACTGTTGTGGCCCCTCCCGTTGCGGAGCACAGGCTCCGGACGCGCAGGCCCAGCGGCCGTGGCGCACGGGCCCAGCCGCTCCGCGGCACGTGGGATCCTCCCGGACCCGGGCGCGAACCCGCGTCCCCTGCATCGGCAGGCGGACTCTCAACCACTGCGCCAGCAGGGAAGCCCCATGTTAAATCTTGAAGCAGTGTATTCTTACTCTGACCCAACTATCAGGGGTTCAAAATCAGTTTCTGCGTAGTTATGTTTTTTTTCTTTTCTGAAGGTTTGAACGCATCCCGAAGAGACGGTTGTTCAGTGGCGCACCTGGCGCCACATTGCCTCTTATGAGTGGTTCAGCCCTGATTAGAAGCGGATTGGGGTTCGTTCTGCATGACAGTTATCCAATTTTTTAAAACCCTATTGGATATTTTTAGGCCTAATGTACATGCACTTTGATGGAGGAACTGTGACTAGTGAGTATACAGTAAGAGCACAATAAAATACTGAACATGCAATCCAGGCAGACCTCATTTTATTGTGCTCTGCTGTATTGCATTTCACAGGTATTGTGATTTTTTTTTCCAAACTGAAGGTCTGTGGCCACCCCGCATTGAGCATTTCTGTCAGCACCATTTTTTTCAGCAGCATTGGCTCATTTCATGCCTCTGTGTCACATTTTAGTAATTCTCGTGATATTTTAAACTTTTTCATTATTATTATACTTGTCACGGTGATCTCTGATCAGTGATCTTTGCTGTTACTACTATGACTCATTGAAGGCTCAGATGATGGTTAGCATTTTTTAGCATTAAAGTATGCCCTTTTTTTTAGACATAATGCTATTTCACATTTTAATAGACATTATAAAAGTAACTTGTATTTGCACTAGGAACCCCCAAAACTTGTGTGACTGGCTTTATTGTGATATTTGCTTTATTGCGTGGTCTGGAACTGAACCCACAACATCTCTGAGGTCTGCCTGTAATAGCACACGGGATTTTTCTTGGCCTCTATGGATTTGGGTGATCAAATACCCCGCAAATATCTGTCAAGGTCATGGTGGGCCTTGTCTTATCAGGACAGCCATTCTCACCACGGGCAGCAAGACCCTCGGGCCACTGCTGAGTCGTTCTGTGATGCATTGCTTCACAGAGCTACAGAGTACAGCTGTGGCCTGGAGGTTTCCCCAAAGTATGTACAGTACAACCAGAAGTGTTAGTGTCCCAGAAGAAGGTGATGCATTGCCCCATGGGCCCCTCTTCAGGGCCACCCTTTTCCCAAGGGCAGCGTGATAAAGCCCATAAGGACTCTAGGTTCTCACGATGGACGGGGACCTCAGTCTTGTATGTTATGTAAACAGTGATGTCCCTCCAGGTCATTCACAACCTCGCACAGCAGGGCCCCAAACTTCCTTTCTATCCCTGTTTCCTGATGGTCCTCATTGTGGGTTGAATTGTACCCGCTGAAAAGATTTGTTGAAGTTCTGATTCCCTGTGAACGTGACCTTGTTGGAAATCAGGCCTTTGCAGACGTAATCAGGTTAGGATGAGGCCATAACTGAGTAGGGTGGGCCCTAATGCTCCCAAGAAAAAGACAGTTTGGACAGAGACACGCGGAGGGAGGGTGGCCATGGAAGACAGAGGCAGAGACTGGAGTGATGCTGACACCTCGGAGTGGTACTCTGAAGGTGGCCTCAAACCACTAGGTGCTGAAGAAGCAAGGAAGGATCTTCCACCTGGGCCTTTGGAGGGAGCAGGCCCCTACCTTGATTGTGGACTTCTGGTCTCCAGAATACCTTGATTGTGGACTTCTGGTCTCCAGAATACCTTGATTGTGGACTTCTGGTCTCCAGAATACCTTGATTGTGGACTTCTGGTCTCCAGAATACCTTGATTGTGGACTTCTGGTCTCCAGAATACCTTGATTGTGGACTTCTGGTCTCCAGAATACCTTGATTGTGGACTTCTGGTCTCCAGAATACCTTGATTGTGGACTTCTGGTCTCCAGAATACCTTGATTGTGGACTTCTGGTCTCCAGAATACCTTGATTGTGGACTTCTGGTCTCCAGAATACCTTGATTGTGGACTTCTGGTCTCCAGAATACCTTGATTGTGGACTTCTGGTCTCCTGAATGATGAGACAATAAGTTTCTGCTGTTTTAAGTCACCTGGCTTTTGGTAGTTTGTTCCAGCAGCTCCAGCAAAGGAATACACCCCATTATACATACATTACGCTCTCATGAAACCCAGGTCCATCAGGTTCCCTGGCCGGGCTCCACACTGCCCCCCTCCCAAGCAACCTTCCTCTGCCTCTTCTTTCTGCCCCATCACCTCTCCTCCTGCCAAAATCCCATTCATCATTCGAGCTCCATCTCAAAAGCCTCCTCTGTGAAGCCTTCTCTGATCTTACATATGCTGAAGAATTCCTCTTCTCTAAATTCCCACAGGACACTGAACTTTCCTCATAGCGTTTGTATTCTGCATTCGATTATATTTATCTCTTCCCTGTATCTTATCTCTGTGAGATTAAAAGGTCTTTGAGGGCAGAATATGTACATTTTCTTGTCCTGACATCCCTAAAGCCTGTCACGTGCCTGCAGGAGGGCATCAAAATATTGATACATTGAAATCGTTTAATTCTAGATTGACAAGCTATTTGGAAATGACCAATGCCTGAGATTCTTTCAATACTCATTAAGTTTGATCAGTCTGCTTAGTTCTCTCTTCTACGTGGCTAGTTCCATGCAGCATTAGGAATGGACCATCTGTCATAGCACTGGGATATGGCAGATGTCCAGTGAATATTTGTTGAGTGTTTGGATGCATTTGTGCTAATATGACTAAGAGATAATTCTCACCCTGGAAAAGCTTCTAGTCTAGTAGGGAACAAGTAACCAGTATTTCAACCGGGTGTGGAACACGTGGTGATGGACTTTGCATGGTTTCTCCATAGCAGAGAAACTCCTAGCTCAGCTCCACAGAATATTAGAAAATTCCTGAGGGGCTGGTGCACGAGCTGAATCATGAGTGACAGGAAGGACTTGGGTGGGTGAAGAAATGAGGGGGGTCAGGGAGGTGTGGAAGGAAGGGACGTGCTCTGGACACGTGCTCGGCATTTTCCAGTTTATCTTCTAACCCAAAGCAACCTTTTCTAGTTCCTTGTGTCTTTATTCAAGATGATGAATCAATTTATCAGGCCCTGGACACGGTCAGATTTTAAAAGACGGGGTGCTCAGGGCAAAAGCCACAGGTGAGTGTGCAAACAAGACATGATGACCTTGGAGATGGGTTGAGTTGATGGATTTGGAGCACTACGAGCGGTCCTGAGGGCAGATGATAAACTTTGATCATTTTGCTAAATACTCACACATAGAAAATGTACATCAAATTCGTAGGACATTGAAAGAAATGATTTCAAAATCCTGTTCATGTTGACCGCTGTATACAAGCTACACAGAATATTCTTCAGACCAAAAGTGTGAACCCGAGTGAACTGTCCCGGCCACAAGCAAAATTTTGATGAAAATGATGATAGCGATGGTGGTGGTAATGACACCGTTGGTACCTACAAGCATCATGAATGACATGAACGGGCCTTGAACTGCTTAGACTGCTCTAAGACCTGTACATATATTATTTCATTTAATTCACATATAGCTTAGATGAGCTGTATTTTCATATCAGCTTAATTTGATTTTAATGTAATCTAATCAATCTAAATTAATTTAATTAACTAAATTAAGCTTTAATTCATTTAATTTTTATTAAAAAGTTAAATGTCAATATTTTAATTTAATTCACACGCAGCTTTAGGTAGGTAGTGTTTGTGTCCCCATTTCATAGATGAGGAATCAGGGATTCTGAATGTCTTGTCCATGACACGACGCAGCTTGTGCCGGGGCAGCTGTGGTTTCCTGCTCCCTACCGGCAAAGCTCCACATCCTCAGGGTCGTGACAGCAGGATGAATGTTGGGCTCTGGGGGCTGATAGACCTGGCTTTGAACTCTGGCTCTTTTCTGGATGTGCAGTTCTGGGTGTTTTGCTGAAGATTCTGCACCTTAATTTCATCCTTTGTGAGAGCAGCTAACTGCCCCCTCATCCACTTGCCACCAGGATGAAATGGGGTGAAATCTATTAGATTCTCTGACTGTTTTTCAAAAGTAACATCTTAGGACGTTAGTTGTTTGAACTCTTGTTCAAGTCTAAGAATTGTTGATACCAATGGACGTTATCTACAAAACAGAAACAGACTCACAGACATAGAGAACAGACTTCCTTGCCGAGCGGGGACAGTGGGGGAGGGATAGATTGGAAGTTTGTGATTAGCAGATATAAGCTTTCATATATAGAATGGATAAATAACAAGGTCCTACCGTACAACACAGGGAACTATATTCAATATCCTGTGAGAAACCAGAATGGAAAAGAATATGAAAACGAATATATACATGTGTATAACTGAATCATTTTGCTGTACAGCGGAAATTAACACAACATAGTAAATCAACTGCACTTTAATAAAATTTAGAAAAAGATATAAAAAGACATAAGAATCACTGATGGAAGAATGTTGTAAAAGGAACGTAGAATTTGGACACAACACATTCAAGTCCTTGGTTCCCCGTAGCTGGTGGACCTCGGGCAACGTAGTTAGCTCTCTGTGGCTTGTGCTGAAAATATTGACCACGCAATTGGAGCTGCTCAGGCAGGTGGCGGCCTGCCTTCCAGCAGAACTCAAAGAGGCCCTAACCAGAATAACCACCGTTTGTCACTTTGTGTTTACACCACACCTTTGAGGTAAGTGGGGAAGATGCTAGAATTCCCACCATAGTCGACAACAGAAGCGCAGAGGAACACACCCATTTTCCCCAACCTCCTACCAGGTCAGGGTGTGTACCCTTCAGCTGTGCCAGGTGGCTTTCTGAGTTTATTTCCTCAGTGGGCCCTTATTTCCCTCCGTTTGTGTACCCCAGGTCTTAGATGTGTGTGTGGCCAGAGGTCCACGGAGAGCCCAGGGCAGGGCTGCCCACTGGATCTGGACTTTCTCATCATCCAAGGCACCCCTTCATGATTCTTTTATCTCGCTTCCAACTGGCACCATCGGCTCTCGGTTTTAATTGTATGGGCCACATTGTTTGCAGTTTATTGTATGGGATTATTTCTTCCTGGTTCATGAGGGTTGTTTGGACCTCTATCTAGGATGTTCTTTGCTTTGTTTTGGGGGCAGCGATTATGCCCTATATTTCCATGGGTCTCTGTGGTTAACCCCCTTTGACCCATAGTTATAGGTGCTTAGTAAACCCTTTTCCGTGAAGTCAGGGAGCTCATACTGAACCTCTGATCTTGCCCAGTGTGCTGGGCCTTCTCCAGGGGGGTGGAGGTTCCATGAGGAATTGGGATGCCCCCTGATGCAGGTTGATGGGCAAGGACCTGATGGAAGATGGTTCATGATGGAACCACTTTCCCAAAGGTCATAATCAAGATTGTCTTACTGGGCGACATAATCAATAACATTTGAAGAACTCAGATCCAAGGGCGTCCTGATCCTCCACGTCACTTTTAGGAGTGATACTAGTCATGCAAATCAGTGTCACTTGCATCATTTTATGAAGAAGAAACTCACTGGGAAGCTCCGAAGTTCTCTGTGAGCTGCGAGGCCATCTGAACTGGCCCAAACCCTTCTCATGAATTATTCTCTCTGGCCGCGGAATTACTCTTCCTTGAATTTTTCCAGCTGGAACATTCACAGTACAAACTAAAATTTCCTTTCTGGGTTCACTTTTGTTTGTCTCTTTACAGGTAAAAAATAAAGAATAAAAGTGTTGCACCAACATGGATGGATCTAGAGATGATCATACCAAGTGAAGTCAGTCAGACAGAGAAAGACAAATATCATGATATCACTTACATGTGGAATCCAAAAAAATGACACAAATGAACTTATTTGCAAGACAGAAACAGACTCACTAACAAACTTACCATTACCAAAGGGGAAAGGGGTGTGGGGAGGGATAAATTGGGAATATGGGATTAGCGGATACAAACTACTATATATAAACTAGATAAACGAGGTCCTACTGTATAACACAGGGAACTATATTTACTATCTTGTAAAAAACTGTAATGGAAAATAATCTGAAAAAGGATATATGTATGTATATATATATATTTATGTGTATATATAAATATCTATATCTATCTATCCATCTATCCCTGAATCACTTTTCTGTGTACCTAAAACTAACATAACACTGTAAATCAACTATACTCTAATAAAAAGATAAAGAATAAAAGTGGGTATGGAGGGCTTCCCTGCTGGCGCAGTGGTTAAGAATCCACCTGCCAACGCAGGGGACACGGGTTCGTGCCCTGGTCCAGGAAGATCCCACATGCCGCGGAGCAGCTAAGCCCGTGCGCCACAGCTACTGAGCCTGCGCTCTAGAGCCCGTGAGCCACAACTACTGAAGCCCACGCGCCTAGAGCCCGTGCTCCGCAACAAGAGAAGCCACCGCAGTGAGAAGCCCGCGTACCACAACGAAGAGTAGCCCCCGCTCACCGCAACTAGAGAAAGCCCGCGCGCAGCAACGAAGACCCAACGCAGCCGAAACAAAACAAAAAAAAGTGGGTATGTTAATCCTAATCATAAGAGTGTTTCCTCCCTCCGACCTCCCCTCTTCCCCCTACTCCTTGGCCCCCTCCTCCCTCCCTTCCTCCCTTTTTTTTCCCTTCTTTCTTTTTGTGCCTGTTTTATCAGATGGAGATGAAATAGACAATCCCCGGAAATTCACAAGGCTCTAATTTCCCGACCCCCTTGTGAGGAGCATATTGGGCGGTGTCCTCATAGCTGGGGTGGAGGGCTGGAGTGCCCTCTGGCTCTAATTCTCCGGCTCCGGGGCCGGTTCCCTCCATGGCACTGACAGGTCCATTAGCCCCGTGAGCGGGGCTGCCCGCAGGCTGGGGTGCCGTCCTGCTCCCCGTGTGCTGGGCGCCTGGGCGGTGGCATTACCCGCGTTGGCCCACCTCCAGCTGGTCCCGTGGGATCTCACAGGATTTTTGTCTTAAATGCAACCAGGAGGCAGGACAATAAGCTTTTTTTTCTGGGAAAACTCCCTCCCTCCCCCCAACCCCCCACTACAGAGCCATCATCCTTTCAGTGTCCTAATGGTGCTTCAGACAAAGATCAAAGTCTCCCAGATAAGCGTTCTTTTACACAATGTTCCTGACACTCCATTTTGTAAAGCTTTTTTGGGGGGTAATAGAACATGTAAACATGCCGAGTGCGATGGACGGGCTGTCACTTTTCTCTCTCATCTTCTCCTCTTTGGCTGCAGTAACCAAGGACGCAGGGCTTCCCTGACTTGGCCAAACTCACACGCAGAAAAAAAGTGCGCGGAAAAAATGTAGAACTAATGTCCCGCGAGGCCACCTCAAACGTGCATTTCCTTTGGCACTTGATGGCGTTTTGGCTTTTCTCTCTTTACATCATTTGTGAAACCTGCCTCTAATCAGCGCCCCTCCTAACAAACAAGGCAACGACCGACCGACGTCTCAGTCACTGGAATCGGTCCGCAAAAGTAACACATAACAAAAACACAAAACAAACGGAAGTTGAAGTCTTTGCCGGTTTCTGTTATATTTTCTCCCCAAATCTGGGATAATCAGCAGCACAGATATAAAACTGCAGAGCACCGTTGAACAGTGTGAGGACAGATCTTTCAGATCTTTTTTTTTTTTTTTTTCCCCTTTTTTCGGTAATTACAAACAGATTTTGATTATGCTGGCGACTCAGGTTTTTGCTTCTTTGCGTTTGGGCCTGCCGAGCTCGGCACGTGAAAGTCACCGTGTGCTAGCTGGGGGAACAGCAGCTGTCTACACCGTCACCACCTGAGGGCATGTTTTCGGGGGTTTTATGGTTTTCTTTTAATCTGTAAAACAGCCGGCACCTTCCTCGCTCGGTGGAGGTGAAGTGGCTGTTTGGGGCTTGTCTGGGGCGTGGGGGCCCCTGTTGGTTTCTGCCTTTGCTCCAGCGGGACCTCATCTGGAGCCGGGGGCGCGCGGTGTGTGTGGCTGTGCCGGAATCGAAAGGATTTCTGGAAGGTGATGGCGGCGCCTGCTCCCCAGGGCCTCCGGGGGTCCTGCGTGTTCTGGTCCCGGCCTGCCTGGCAGCCTGGGAACTTCACTCTCTAGATCCTGGGCCAGGACGTCTGCTCCCCAGAATTGGAAGGCTGAGGAGGGGGCTCCCTGTGGGGAAAGGGAGGGGAGATGGGGGCTTAGCGAGCCCCGGTTGATTCACAGGGCCCAGGCCAGCCCCCTCCGGTCCTCCCCGCGTGTCCTCCTCTGCCCTGATGATGTCACCTCTCTGCCCCCGGGAGCTCTAAGGTGGGACGTGGCAGCTGGAGGGCCTGGAGCCGGGGGTCAGCCTCCCCACCCCCTAGTTATTGCTCCATTGGCATTTTTCACTAGTTTCCTTGAGTCTCCTTTGTCCATTCTCGGTCACCGAGAAACAGGAAGGCTTACTTTTAGCCTGGTGCTTGCGACTTTCCCAACAGCCCCAATCTCCCACGTTTACCAAGGAGAGGAGGCCCTGACCTGTTCATTGGGTCTGCATGGCCGGCCTTCTGGAGGTGCTCCGTACAATTCAGTGCGAATTCCAAAGTCCCAAAGTGTGCTATGTCCCTGGCCTTGTTTTTTATGAGTGTCATTAAGGCCCAGCTGGGGTGCCTGGAGGCCCCCTGACCTGCCAGTACAGACTTGTAAGTGTTTCTGAGCCCTCACTGCTTCCACTAGATCCCCGCCCTCCATCTGGGCAAGATGGGAGCCTTTCACTCCGTGTTAAAGGCCCGGTTCCGCTCTTTTGCATGAAAATTTTTCATTAAAAAAAAAAAAAGAAAATCCAAAGAGCCAAACTGCTGAGTGAGCAAAGGACGGGGCGGCCTCGCGGCGCTGGGACCCCTTTCAGACCTGCTCGGGGGGCCGGGGTGGCCCAAGAAAAATGAGTCGATGGTCTCAGCCCGGTCCCTAACGAACGGTAGTAGATCACATCACCAAAACCAGACACGCATAATTTGGCACCAATGACAGCTGCCTCCCCACCGAAGCGCGGTGCTTTCATGTCTGGACTAATGGGAAGCCTGGAAGTATCTCTGGCCATAAGCTGTAAGGAGGGAGCCGGTGGGAGGAGGGGGCAGGTGCTGGCGTGGTGTCCACGGAGGCCAGGCGTGGGGTGCTCCAGCCACCGGCCGGCGTCCCACCCCTGCACCGCAAGGGCACCGCGGGCCAGCAGGCCCCTCCCCGTAGCACTGGCGGCCACGGGGACAAACAACCATAAATCAGGGCCATCCTGATGAAATCAAGCATGGATGGCAAGTAAGTTATTAGCCGCCTGTGAAACTAATTGTGATACTGATACACTCATTTTTGCAATGTCTTTCAAACACCAGTTGTGATGGGAAACAGCTGTTAGATCCAGGGGAAAAAAATAAAAGGAAAGAAAGAAAAGACGAGAGCTTCGAATACGAAATCATAATAATGTCTGTCTTCTCTGTTCCCTTGCACAAAGGCTCTTCGATTCCCTATTCTCCTCGAGACAATGACTCCCGGCAGGGGGTCAGCCAGGACGAGCACAGGATTGCACGGTAAGTTCATCTACTGAGGGGAAGGAGACAGAAAGAGAAAAAAGCATCCCCCGTCTCCTAATGTGGGGGGATGGGGACGGGAATGGCACGTTTAAAATAGGTTAGAGATTCAGGCTAAAAGCAGGAGAGGTCACCGGGAATTTGAACAGAGACGTTATGAATTGTACCGTTTGTCTGCTGGCTTCATTTAGAAGCGCATGGTGTAAGGAGAAGGGATTGGAATCTTCATTCAAGGAAGCCGTAAGGTAGATAATTAACCTGTTTGGAAGGTTTGAGATGAACTGTGGAGTTAAGGTCTGCCCCCAAAGTCGGTGACTTCTGTCCCGGCGTCGGGGGGAGTATCTGCCTGCTCCCACCAGCTCCCCTCCACTTTCCTGCCTGTTTCTACCCGTCTCCTTCCTTAGAATCAGGGCCCACTGTTAATACCTTGAGAAAAGAGAGGAACTCAGAACCAGAGTAACATTCCCTCCCCCAGCCTTTCCTGGGCCCCTGTTGGTTCTCCGGAAACGTTTACGGACAACATCGTAGAAGACATTTTTTTCGGTTTATAAGGCCTGTGTTATCACACAGTGGGTCATAAATGATGCCCCCTGTTGTGGAGAAACAGGAAGTCGTCCTGGCTCGGGTGCTTTGCTTGCAGGCAACTTCCTGGGCGCCTGGGGGAGGGGCCACACCCAAGACCCTCCCCTCCACGGAGAGCTGGGGTTGAGTGTCTCCACTTCTGGGGCCCTTAACAATTCCATCGGCCTCAGAAAGGGTCGAGACCCTTTGTCTTGCGCAGGGCAGGCTTTTTGAAGGGCCTCCCCGAGAGCCCTTTTTATCTCAGCAAGGCAATACATGAACTTAAAATACGGATGCCCGTGACATGGACCAGCCCCTCATGGCTCTGGCCGTGAACAGGGTCCCCGATCCGCTCCCACTTGCCAAGTAAGGGCCCAGCCCTGGGAGGCCACTTCGTTGTTGCATTCCGCTCTTGGCCTTGGGGTCAAGGTTGACAGACCTCTAGGGTTTCCTGGGTCCCAGCGGCAGCAGGTGTGGGTGTGTTCGACGACGGTGGCTGGCTCTGCTTCCCTCTCTCCCTTTGCTTCAGCTGGCCCCTACAAAATGCACAGAGAGTTCCAGAAACGAGGGCTGGTTTCCTTTCTTTCTGACCAGCGCTGTGTGCTCCTGGTGCCCTGAGTGGCTGTCTCAGCCACGCGGAGGCCTCCATCCTGCTCAGAGACTCCTCTTCCTCCTTTCCCCCATCCCAGGAGGGACCAGCTTCGTCTTCAACAGGCAGAACAGGGCCATGCAGAAGACACGTGCTTGTTTCTCTCCGCTCTGGACAAGATGGACACTCCACATGCTTGGACACCCTTCACACACTTACAGATACCGACACGAGAAAAATCAAGATGCTTATTCTAAGATCCCAAGTGTTTCCCCTCTTTTAAAATTCCTTTTAAATAACAAGTCTCCACTGTCCGCATCCATCATTCACATGACACCTTCTGAACATAAACCTGAAAAGGCAGGCCTGAGAGAGGAGGGCAGTGCCCGCCTTGGCTTCAGGCGCTCAAGGGTGGAGCGGGGGTCCCGGGGCGTCCTCCTCGTGCGAGGTGTTACGGGATCCTCTCCCTCGTGGGGCGGGGGGGGTGTTGGCAGCGACCGAG
>NC_041232.1:85701858-85720321 GCF_002837175.3 Physeter macrocephalus | reverse complement strand
GTTCGTGCCCTGGTCCAGGAAGATCCCACATGCCGCGGAGCAGCTAAGCCCGTGCGCCACAGCTACTGAGCCTGCGCTCTAGAGCCCGTGAGCCACAACTACTGAAGCCCACGCGCCTAGAGCCCGTGCTCCGCAACAAGAGAAGCCACCGCAGTGAGAAGCCCGCGTACCACAACGAAGAGTAGCCCCCGCTCACCGCAACTAGAGAAAGCCCGCGCGCAGCAACGAAGACCCAACGCAGCCGAAACAAAACAAAAAAAAGTGGGTATGTTAATCCTAATCATAAGAGTGTTTCCTCCCTCCGACCTCCCCTCTTCCCCCTACTCCTTGGCCCCCTCCTCCCTCCCTTCCTCCCTTTTTTTTCCCTTCTTTCTTTTTGTGCCTGTTTTATCAGATGGAGATGAAATAGACAATCCCCGGAAATTCACAAGGCTCTAATTTCCCGACCCCCTTGTGAGGAGCATATTGGGCGGTGTCCTCATAGGTGGGGTGGAGGGCTGGAGTGCCCTCTGGCTCTAATTCTCCGGCTCCGGGGCCGGTTCCCTCCATGGCACTGACAGGTCCATTAGCCCCGTGAGCGGGGCTGCCCGCAGGCTGGGGTGCCGTCCTGCTCCCCGTGTGCTGGGCGCCTGGGCGGTGGCATTACCCGCGTTGGCCCACCTCCAGCTGGTCCCGTGGGATCTCACAGGATTTTTGTCTTAAATGCAACCAGGAGGCAGGACAATAAGCTTTTTTTTCTGGGAAAACTCCCTCCCTCCCCCCAACCCCCCACTACAGAGCCATCATCCTTTCAGTGTCCTAATGGTGCTTCAGACAAAGATCAAAGTCTCCCAGATAAGCGTTCTTTTACACAATGTTCCTGACACTCCATTTTGTAAAGCTTTTTTGGGGGGTAATAGAACATGTAAACATGCCGAGTGCGATGGACGGGCTGTCACTTTTCTCTCTCATCTTCTCCTCTTTGGCTGCAGTAACCAAGGACGCAGGGCTTCCCTGACTTGGCCAAACTCACACGCAGAAAAAAAGTGCGCGGAAAAAATGTAGAACTAATGTCCCGCGAGGCCACCTCAAACGTGCATTTCCTTTGGCACTTGATGGCGTTTTGGCTTTTCTCTCTTTACATCATTTGTGAAACCTGCCTCTAATCAGCGCCCCTCCTAACAAACAAGGCAACGACCGACCGACGTCTCAGTCACTGGAATCGGTCCGCAAAAGTAACACATAACAAAAACACAAAACAAACGGAAGTTGAAGTCTTTGCCGGTTTCTGTTATATTTTCTCCCCAAATCTGGGATAATCAGCAGCACAGATATAAAACTGCAGAGCACCGTTGAACAGTGTGAGGACAGATCTTTCAGATTTTTTTTTTTTTTTTTTTCCCCTTTTTTCGGTAATTACAAACAGATTTTGATTATGCTGGCGACTCAGGTTTTTGCTTCTTTGCGTTTGGGCCTGCCGAGCTCGGCACGTGAAAGTCACCGTGTGCTAGCTGGGGGAACAGCAGCTGTCTACACCGTCACCACCTGAGGGCATGTTTTCGGGGGTTTTATGGTTTTCTTTTAATCTGTAAAACAGCCGGCACCTTCCTCGCTCGGTGGAGGTGAAGTGGCTGTTTGGGGCTTGTCTGGGGCGTGGGGGCCCCTGTTGGTTTTTGTCTTTGCTCCAGCGGGACCTCATCTGGAGCCGGGGGCGCGCGGTGTGTGTGGCTGTGCCGGAATCGAAAGGATTTCTGGAAGGTGATGGCGGCGCCTGCTCCCCAGGGCCTCCGGGGGTCCTGCGTGTTCTGGTCCCGGCCTGCCTGGCAGCCTGGGAACTTCACTCTCTAGATCCTGGGCCAGGACGTCTGCTCCCCAGAATTGGAAGGCTGAGGAGGGGGCTCCCTGTGGGGAAAGGGAGGGGAGATGGGGGCTTAGCGAGCCCCGGTTGATTCACAGGGCCCAGGCCAGCCCCCTCCGGTCCTCCCCGCGTGTCCTCCTCTGCCCTGATGATGTCACCTCTCTGCCCCCGGGAGCTCTAAGGTGGGACGTGGCAGCTGGAGGGCCTGGAGCCGGGGGTCAGCCTCCCCACCCCCTAGTTATTGCTCCATTGGCATTTTTCACTAGTTTCCTTGAGTCTCCTTTTTCCATTCTCGGTCACCGAGAAACAGGAAGGCTTACTTTTAGCCTGGTGCTTGCGACTTTCGCAACAGCCCCAATCTCCCACGTTTACCAAGGAGAGGAGGCCCTGACCTGTTCGTTGGGTCTGCATGGCCGGCCTTCTCGAGGTGCTCCGTACAATTCAGTGCGAATTCCAAAGTCCCAAAGTGTGCTATGTCCCTGGCCTTGTTTTTTATGAGTGTCATTAAGGCCCAGCTGGGGTGCCTGGAGGCCCCCTGACCTGCCAGTACAGACTTGTAAGTGTTTCTGAGCCCTCACTGCTTCCACTAGATCCCCGCCCTCCATCTGGGCAAGATGGGAGCCTTTCACTCCGTGTTAAAGGCCCGGTTCCGCTCTTTTGCATGAAAATTTTTCATTAAAAAAAAAAAAAGAAAATCCAAAGAGCCAAACTGCTGAGTGAGCAAAGGACGGGGCGGCCTCGCGGCGCTGGGACCCCTTTCAGACCTGCTCGGGGGGCCGGGGTGGCCCAAGAAAAATGAGTCGATGGTCTCAGCCCGGTCCCTAACGAACGGTAGTAGATCACATCACCAAAACCAGACACGCATAATTTGGCACCAATGACAGCTGCCTCCCCACCGAAGCGCGGTGCTTTCATGTCTGGACTAATGGGAAGCCTGGAAGTATCTCTGGCCATAAGCTGTAAGGAGGGAGCCGGTGGGAGGAGGGGGCAGGTGCTGGCGTGGTGTCCACGGAGGCCAGGCGTGGGGTGCTCCAGCCACCGGCCGGCGTCCCACCCCTGCACCGCAAGGGCACCGCGGGCCAGCAGGCCCCTCCCCGTAGCACTGGCGGCCACGGGGACAAACAACCATAAATCAGGGCCATCCTGATGAAATCAAGCATGGATGGCAAGTAAGTTATTAGCCGCCTGTGAAACTAATTGTGATACTGATACACTCATTTTTGCAATGTCTTTCAAACACCAGTTGTGATGGGAAACAGCTGTTAGATCCAGGGGAAAAAAATAAAAGGAAAGAAAGAAAAGACGAGAGCTTCGAATACGAAATCATAATAATGTCTGTCTTCTCTGTTCCCTTGCACAAAGGCTCTTCGATTCCCTATTCTCCTCGAGACAATGACTCCCGGCAGGGGGTCAGCCAGGACGAGCACAGGATTGCACGGTAAGTTCATCTACTGAGGGGAAGGAGACAGAAAGAGAAAAAAGCATCCCCCGTCTCCTAATGTGGGGGGATGGGGACGGGAATGGCACGTTTAAAATAGGTTAGAGATTCAGGCTAAAAGCAGGAGAGGTCACCGGGAATTTGAACAGAGACGTTATGAATTGTACCGTTTGTCTGCTGGCTTCATTTAGAAGCGCATGGTGTAAGGAGAAGGGATTGGAATCTTCATTCAAGGAAGCCGTAAGGTAGATAATTAACCTGTTTGGAAGGTTTGAGATGAACTGTGGAGTTAAGGTCTGCCCCCAAAGTCGGTGACTTCTGTCCCGGCGTCGGGGGGAGTATCTGCCTGCTCCCACCAGCTCCCCTCCACTTTCCTGCCTGTTTCTACCCGTCTCCTTCCTTAGAATCAGGGCCCACTGTTAATACCTTGAGAAAAGAGAGGAACTCAGAACCAGAGTAACATTCCCTCCCCCAGCCTTTCCTGGGCCCCTGTTGGTTCTCCGGAAACGTTTACGGACAACATCGTAGAAGACATTTTTTTCGGTTTATAAGGCCTGTGTTATCACACAGTGGGTCATAAATGATGCCCCCTGTTGTGGAGAAACAGGAAGTCATCCTGGCTCGGGTGCTTTGCTTGCAGGCAACTTCCTGGGCGCCTGGGGGAGGGGCCACACCCAAGACCCTCCCCTCCACGGAGAGCTGGGGTTGAGTGTCTCCACTTCTGGGGCCCTTAACAATTCCATCGGCCTCAGAAAGGGTCGAGACCCTTTGTCTTGCGCAGGGCAGGCTTTTTGAAGGGCCTCCCCGAGAGCCCTTTTTATCTCAGCAAGGCAATACATGAACTTAAAATACGGATGCCCGTGACATGGACCAGCCCCTCATGGCTCTGGCCGTGAACAGGGTCCCCGATCCGCTCCCACTTGCCAAGTAAGGGCCCAGCCCTGGGAGGCCACTTCGTTGTTGCATTCCGCTCTTGGCCTTGGGGTCAAGGTTGACAGACCTCTAGGGTTTCCTGGGTCCCAGCGGCAGCAGGTGTGGGTGTGTTCGACGACGGTGGCTGGCTCTGCTTCCCTCTCTCCCTTTGCTTCAGCTGGCCCCTACAAAATGCACAGAGAGTTCCAGAAACGAGGGCTGGTTTCCTTTCTTTCTGACCAGCGCTGTGTGCTCCTGGTGCCCTGAGTGGCTGTCTCAGCCACGCGGAGGCCTCCATCCTGCTCAGAGACTCCTCTTCCTCCTTTCCCCCATCCCAGGAGGGACCAGCTTCGTCTTCAACAGGCAGAACAGGGCCATGCAGAAGACACGTGCTTGTTTCTCTCCGCTCTGGACAAGATGGACACTCCACATGCTTGGACACCCTTCACACACTTACAGATACCGACACGAGAAAAATCAAGATGCTTATTCTAAGATCCCAAGTGTTTCCCCTCTTTTAAAATTCCTTTTAAATAACAAGTCTCCACTGTCCGCATCCATCATTCACATGACACCTTCTGAACATAAACCTGAAAAGGCAGGCCTGAGAGAGGAGGGCAGTGCCCGCCTTGGCTTCAGGCGCTCAAGGGTGGAGCGGGGGTCCCGGGGCGTCCTCCTCGTGCGAGGTGTTACGGGATCCTCTCCCTCGTGGGGCGGGGGGGGTGTTGGCAGCGACCGAGTGGCAGTGCGCATGCGGGCCCGTTTCTGTGCGGCCCGAATCGCAGGTTCTTGGTGAGAAGCACCACCGAGGGCCCTTTCCTCTCCTGCAAGGGGCGGGAGGGCTCCCCCAGTGCTCTCCTCCATCCAAGTTCCAGCTTCTATCAATCTCAACCTTTGGGTCTGAAATACAGTGACTAATAAAACTGAGAGGAAAAAGTCGGATCTGACCCGCAGTGCTCTGAGAGGATGCTACCTCTCTGGTTTCTGAAGACGTGCTTCGTGTCTGACGTTAAACCGAAGGTGCGTTTTGGACGGCCGTCTTCACAACCAGAGATCGGGAATGCGCCCCGCCGCTCCCAGAGCAGTGATGGGCGTCAACTTTTTATTACATGCGTGTTGGCCCTGTAATTAGTGCAATGTTAGAAATATGATTTATTTATGGTGCAAGCACGTTTGTACAGAGGGAGGATGTGCCCTGCAGGAAACACCCCAGGCACAGAAACCCTTGGAAATGTGTGTGATGTGACTGCCTTTAGGATCTCTTGCTTTACTTCTGGTCTGTAAGTCTTTTATTCAGCTGTCGGGGAAGGAACCCAAATCCTAACTTTGCGAAACACCCCAGTGCTTGCTGGGGACCAAGAGTGCCAACTTCCCTGTGTGCGAGCCAGACCCGAATTCAAACAAAAAACGGGGAAAGAAAGGGGATCTGAAAAAATGTTAATTCTCCTGGAGTTACGTTTTATTTCAAATAATTAATTTCCGGTTTCCACCCTCTTCTTTCGAAGTGACAGAGCAGTGGATTTTCTCTTTCTGTTGGTAAACAGGTGAGTAAATATTTACCCTGTGAGCTTGGAGAGCCGTGTTTATATGGGGGCGGGAGCCCCGCTGGCAGCTGAGCTGAGAACCTTGTCCTGCTGGGTCATCTGTGACCTCAGCCCTGCTGCGGCCAGGCTGGCCAGACCTGCAAAACCAGAGGGTATTTTCTCTCCCAGGGCGATGTTTACCCAGGGATTCCCTTGGCAAGACGTAGGATCACCGTCAGGTGAGGTCTCCACGCTGGTGTGTGTGTGCAAATATTTTTTTATAAAAAAGGCAGCAACTTGGCATGCCATATTACAAAAATAGTACTGTTAAAAAGAAAACACTGCGTTGGGAAGTAGAACTTCCTATTCAAATTAGGGCAAGAGGTAAAGGGATCACAGGGCAGGAGCCGTGTGTGTGTGTGTGTGGGGGGGGGTGTGTGTGTGTGTGTGTGTGTGAAGGGCATATGTGTAAGGGCTTGAATAGGGGTGTGTGTAGCTGAGGTGTCCTGAATAAGCGAATCGGAGATGCAGTAGGGCTGGCAGTCCTCTGGTTTTGGAGGGTTAATGCGTTCACGCAGAAGCTGATCTGTTTCAGCTGGTCCCTGCCAGGCCGCAGCCCCGCGTTAACCCTCTCCTGCCCAAGCTGCCGGCTGGACAGGCCCCAGTGGACGCCAGGAAGCGTTGGGATGCCTGCACGAGGGCCACAATGGTACACCTTCAGCTTCTTTGTGGTGGCTGCCAACCTGTGTCGTTGCTCGTGTGACAGGGCTGCCTCCCCGTCTTAGCCCTTGGAGACCTCCAGGGGTAGAGCCAGCTCCCAGGACGCATTCAAATGGAATTCTCCCAGAGGAAGGTGGGTGACCGTCGGGGATTCACCGTGGCTGTGCCTGGGCTCCAGGAAGAGCTTCTCATGCTTTCTCCACAGCCTCAGGGACAGGGGCTTTGCTCTTTCTTCTTGGGCACGTACGCGATGCAACGCAGTGCTTAGCACATATTTGCAACATGAAAATAAATGGGATTTTCCCAAGAGGATCCCACCAGAGATTCCTTATGAATCTGCGGGTCTTGACGCTCTGCCCATTCCTCTGACTCAAGATCCAGACCACCCGGGTCACTCTCTCTGTCCTCTTTCGTCACCTTACCGTTGAACTTCAGGATTTTAAGCTATCAGTGGTACCAATGACAGGTGGAAACAACACGGTGTAAAAACGTGTGTGTTCACTCTTTCTTAGGGCAAAGAATAAAGTTTCCCAGCACTTAATTTCACCTTTCTATTCTTTTTTTTCTTCTATAATGCGAAGGAATATGGGTCTCTTTAGCAAATCTGTTTGCTGATCGTATGTTTTGAAACCGTCATTCCATAAACATTGTCTACCTTCAAAAACGTCCCTACCCGTTTGCTCCAGACCAGAAGGGAAGGATGTCTATCTAAAGACATCAAACCTCAATCTCCTGGGGGTAGTATCAGCCGGTACATTTGTTCATAGCTTGATTTCTAGAATATTTCCTATCTCTGAAGATGGGGAATCCATGCTGATTTGCATATTTCTGGCAATTTCGGCGAAGAGGAATAACACACCGCTTAATCCTCACCTCAACGGCGCTGGTCTGCGCTCTGAGGGCGTGAGGACAGCTTAGTTCAGACCTGTCAGCATCCCAGGAGCACAGCAAGGCCCTACCCTGCAGTATCTCATTTTTTTTTTTCCTGAAGGTACAAATAGCTAAGAGTTTTTCCTGGCAAAATATTCCTGTGTGCATTTTTCTTTAATGTAAGAAGAGGACAGGAAGGTGGAGAAACACAAAATAAGCATGGAGACAATAAAATAAAGATCTCATCTGGGTTCCAAAAAGCTCCAAGTAAAGAAATCTCACTGTCTTTGCCAAGCTCCCTATGGGGCTGGCAAATGCATGCAGTCTTTGAGATGTTTTTTCACGCAAAGCAAAAATTGTCTTCCGTGTTTTCCGTGCCTTCTTTCCTTTTCTTTATTAAATTTTGAAATCAAATGACCACTTATCCACATTTCTAATTTCCAACCTCTTTATAAATGCAGGGAAATAAAATTCTGGAGGCAGAGAACGATGCAGTAAAAATACCCAGTTTTATACTGTGGCTTGTTGGATACGAGCAAGGGTAATTTGACTATGGCTTCAATTTCTAAGGCGTCTTTAGCACATGCATTTGGTACACGTACGTGGCAGGTGGACTGACAGACCAGGCCCTGATGGCTCCAAAGGGTCAATAAAACACACGCCCTGAAGGATTTACACAACAGACAGTAATGGCTTCTTTGGAACTGTTATGGTCTATTGGGTCAATAATAATCCACTTTTTAAAGAGTGCCAAAATATGAATTTACACAGCCGACTGGAATGGCTCCTGATCTATCAGGTAAATTATATGAATTCTTTGAATTTATAAACATGCCACAGAGCATGGGTACCTATCAGAATGTACTATTGTGTAAAACAGACATTCTGTGTAGACCCCTGTGCAGCATCTTTTTTAAAAAAAATATATATATTTATTTATTTATTTATTATTTTTGGCTGCGTTGGGTCTTCGTTGCTGCGCGCAGGCTTTCTCTAGTTGCAGCCACTCCGGGGGCTACTCTTCGTTGTGGTGCGTGGGCTTCTCATTGCGGTGGCTTCTCTTGTTGCAGAGCACGGGCTCTGGGCGTGTGGGCTCGGTAGTTGTGGCTCGCGGGCTCCAGAGCGCAGGCTCAGTAGTTGTGGCCCACGGGCTTAGTTGCTCTGCGGCACGTGGGATCTTCCCGGACGAGGGCTCAAACCCGTGTCCCCTGCATTGGCAGGCGGATTCTTAACCACTGCACCACCAGGGAAGTCCCCCGCTTCTTTTTTAATTGCTGATAAAAATGATACGCTGCCTCTTGGGAAACGGAGAGAATTTGTTAACATTCAGAAGTTTGATGCCACGATGTATGTTTCATCTTTGACTAAATTTCAATAACTACTCTGGATTACTTGCATCAACAGAAAGTCTCTTTTCCCTAAAATGAAGTTATTTTCAATCCAAACTACATTTAGTAAAATACCTTGATTATGCAATTTTGCGGTAGGTTGATGCATAATACTTAATTTACATGTGATGTTTACAGGTGAACAGCTGTTGTCTGTGTTTATAATGTCTATGTGAAAATAGACATTCCTGAATATCCACCTCTGTAGCTGCACTTAACAAAAATGCCTGCTTCTTTCCAGCAGATGGGGGCAGACAGCAAGAAGCTCTCAAAGAAACAACGTAAAATATATTTTTTCTCCCAGCAAGCCCTGACATTTAGGGGAAAACAAAATAGCTACAAAAGAGGGAAATTAAATGAATAGTTTCCAACAGGAATGGCGGTATGACATAGTTTTACCTAATAAAGAATCCAGAGCAAATATATTGCAGAGCCCTTCCTTGCTAGAAACATTCTTCTCTCTTGGCTGTCTTCCTGTTTCAGTTGGAAATTTTTTTCCGGAAGAGGAGCCTGGTGAATTATTTAATAAATAAAATCCATTAAGAAAACCATGTTGAAGGATATCTTCTCAAATTTCCTTCAGATAAGTGCAGCAATAAATGTGTCACCAGCAGCTGGCACATATATGTAAGCGTGCAGGCACACGCTTGCCCACACCTGACACACGGTAGAAAATTCTCGATGCACCCTTATCTTGTTTTATTCACCGCAGGTGTGTCTATTCTAGTCCTTTGGCTAAAACAGCCTTTTCTCTGATTCTTCTGTGAGTGATTGTGTGTATGTTCTGCCTGCGCATTAAAAAAAACTAAGAATTTTAAGCACAGACTAACTAGAAAATTCCCTGCCTGAAAATCTGGCTTTCCTTGAGCTAGGGAGATTTCTTTCAAAGACCACTCTCTGCTCCATTTAGGATAGATTAACATGTGTCGTCCATAATGGACAAACGTCATGGCTGAAGGGTATATATGTACAAGGTTAGAATGTTCTACAATGGATACATGTATATGTATAACTGAATCACTTCGCTGTACAGCGGAAATTAACACAACATTGTAAATCAACTACTCTCCAATATAAAATAAAAATTAAATTAAGGAAAAAGAATGTTCTACCTGGAAGGATTTAGGTGTTTTGGGGTCTCTGGTGTACGAGAGCGTGTAACACAGTAAATTACAGGTCTCACCTTTTCAGCAAGGAGCTGAGAGCTGGATGACAACCTAGGAACGCCCTGGCCCCCACCCACTGGCCCCTTCCGAGCTGTCTGTTTCCTGGACTATCTACCATCTACAGTATTGACTAGGGTATCAGGAGGGAAGGATCTCCATCGGTCTATCTTGAACTGTCATCCAACACAAGATTAAACGCTGCCAGCCTCCTTCTTGGGATTTTCAGTCTTCACATCGCAAAGTTTTCGATCAAATTAAAGCAGTGTGCATTTAGCTTACGGAACCCAGAGCACTTATCTTCCCAAAGCAGGGAATTTAGACCTTGTTTGCCTCATACGGTTCCAAGATATCCCCCTGCAAATCTGTTCACGTTTATAGTGTGAAATGGTTTCCATATCTGGCCTCTCTCTGTCTCTCTCTCTCTCTCTCTCTCTCTCTCTCTCTCGTTCCTTACGCGGCTAACCTCTTGGCTGAACAACAATGACCGGCCAGCAAAGGGGCTGAATAATGAACAAATACCAGTCATCAGAGGACTTATCCCAGGGCAGCGACCTTGCGTTGTCAGTCTTCAAGATGAAAGAGCCGAAACTGTGGACAGGATCGTTCTGCGCAGCTTCCTCATTCATGGTCTTCAGGAGGCACTGATCGCCCCCCGGCCTTGGGCTCACGAAGCAGCCAGAACAGAGGGGGATGGCAGCTGTGCACCTTTCTGGCCTCACCATCAGATACCTGTGAGGAAGCTGTGGCTGAGGGGGCTCCAAAGAAACCAACGACACCTCCACTTACAAAGAACTCGGATCAGACAAATTGACACCAAGCCGATACTTATCTGTCATTGGACCTATTTGATGCTTGGGCTTTCCATGAATAGACTGAGGAGATTTGGGATAAACAGCAGCCAGAGGGGAGGCACGTGTATTCTCTCCGGAACGCCAGGAAGGAAGCGATCCCCAGCTGAGCCAGATGGGAACCCCTGAGACATGCGTCCTGCTATCTCCAGGGGGGATAACAGGGTGAGGACCGGCCGCAATTCATCTCACTTTTATTGTTTTGTTCGTTAGATACTGACGATGAAACCCAGCCCTTGCCCTGGATGGAGTGCTGGGTTTGCACATGGCCCGGGGTGGGGGGCACCTTGCGAGGGAGGAAGACCTGAGGCTCCCGAAGGAAGCCACTTAGAAACGCTCTGGGAGCATCCGCGTTTGAAGTTGTTCTGTTTTCAGTTTTCTCACTTCGTCATTCTTTACACGTGTGTTTCTCATTTGATGTTTTACGAGCACGCATGCGGAGAAGCTCACGTCGCTGAAAAGCCAAACGTCATCCCCTGCCAACTCTTTGGAATTTAAAAGCCTAGATTATCGCTCAGACACATGAGAATGGAAACCCCAGTCCAGGCGAGAAGCCTAACGGCCACCGCTCCGCAGGGGAATTGGAACTCGGGTGAGGTTTCATCTGTTGTCTGTGGCCTGTTGTTCATCTACTGCTCCTCTAATGCCTCGGAAACTGGCTCCGTTACTTCTGTTGGGGTTGGGATCCTGCCTAGATGTCACGGCCCACTCGAAGCACGTGGTGGGGTGGGTGGGGATGAGGCTGGAGCTTTGACTCTCTGGCGGGCTTACTTCTGGGGAAACTGACCCTCTGGCTTCTAACAAAAGGGGATCAAGCCTGAAAAGAGGCCTGGCTGATGATTGCAGCTGTGAGGAACTTGCAGTGTAGGTCATTTCGCTTTGTTGGGTGCTTGTCAGGGCCCCATTTGCCCTCCTGCGCCATCAGAACCTAGAGCAGGTGGAGCCGGAGACCGGGGGAGTCCCACCCACACCGGGGCCCTGGGTGGACGGGGCCAGACTGGGATATTTACGGACAAGGTGACACCTGATGTCACCTGGGAAATCAGCTACGGATCAACCTTCTCATCACTCGTCCAGGAAAATGCAGGTTATACGGGTCTGTGGGTGCTTCCTGACACCCCCAACCCGTTGCCCACACAAATAATCTCCCTGGAATTAGGTAGAATGGACCTTGATCTCCGCGGCTTAAACACTTTGTTCTCGATGTCCACAGTTTAAAAAGTCTAGCACCTAAAGAAAAAAAAAAAATCATCCTTCCTTCAGCCCTTTACTATTTATGGCAAACTTTGAGAAGGCTAAACCATGTACGATCACCACAAAAATATCATTTATTCTATCAAGTTTACACCCATTAGAACTACCAGAGGTATATGAGGGATTAACAGCTCAGCAGAGCAAATAGCCCTGAAAGGGCTTAGAAGCAAAAGGAAGTAAAATTCCCTGTGTGTATTCGCCTTGTGAGCGTTCATACCTTAAACTCCAGAAAATGCCACTAATTGGGCTGGGAGAAGAAACTAAGGTTGGAATGATCTTTGGAGAATGAATTCACCTCTTGCTGCTGGATTCCACGTGGAATTTCTTATATTTAAACTGCAGATGCACCCATATGAACTTGTTTTTCAAAACAGGTAAATATCTTAAAATATTTTAATCGCTTCAACACGATCACACCGCTAGCAAAGGGTGGTGGTAAATGGAGCTCTGTGCCTCACATTGCATCACCAAACAAGATGCAGAAATCAGTATTTGTTGGATTTATTTAGATATATATTGATTTCATACTTTCTTTTGGCCTGCATGATATATAGCTTGGGAGATCATTCAGAAGCAGGGAAGGTGATGCTTAGTTTTGGAAGAGGCTGCTTTAAAATGTAACAAGGTTTTCCACGTGCTGATCACTGGAGATTAGAAAATCATAACATATGATTCCTGCCGTGGAGGATTTTACAGGCAAAATGTTGGGAGTGAAGAGGATGGGAAATTGACATGAATACAGAAATCAATAAACGGAATTAAGTGTAATAGTTAATGTGTTTGGTGAAAATGGATGCATGAAAGGTTAGTAATTATGCTTCATTTGGAAGACTTGGTAGAAAAAAAGGGGTTTGGCTAAGTTCCTGTAGGATGAGTAGAAGTATTCGAGGTGGATGAGGAGACAGTGGAACGTAATGAGGCATTTTAGGCAGAGAAACAATACTTTCAGCTACGTCAAAATTGCGTTTTTGCACTGGCAAACTAAAGAACTACCTCTGCCGGGGCTTCCCTGGTGGCGCAGTGGTTGAGAGTCCGCCCGCCGATGCAGGGGACGCGGGTTCGCGCCCCGGTCCGGGAGGATCCCACGTGCCGCGGAGCGGCTGGGCCCGTGAGCCGTGGCCGCGGAGCCTGTGCTCCCGGAGCCTGCGCTCCGCAGCGGGAGAGGCCACAGCGGTGAGAGGCCCGCGTACCGCAAAAAAAAAAAAAAAAAAAAAGAACTACCTCTGCCATTTTACACTGATGAAAACCATTTCCGTTATGTTTGCTTTACATTTTTCTTTATCGGTAAACTGTAGACGTTTCCTGGCCGATACACACAGGGGGCACTACAGTCTGAGACTTCACTTAAAAAGTCTTTCCACACCATCCAATTCTGTAGCAACGCTATTTGACACACACAAAAATTATCCAGCATGGCCCTTTCTAAACGTTCAATTAGCTACACATAGCCCACACATGGATGATTTAGGTTAGCTATTTCTTGTATCACAAAATGACACTGATTAAAAAAATAAAGCAAAAACTCAAGGATTTAGAAATTCATTTTAGAAACGATTACAAATAGCAGCATGCAGAGTGCTGCATGCACTAAAAACGGGGTTCCCACAATGTTCTTTGTGGTGTGATGGTTTGGAAGGGAAAAGACTGAAATTTCATCCTTCCTCACCCGCCGCCATTAATTAGATTTGGGGTCTTCAACGCTACATACACCATCTCTTCGCGTCAGTTTTCTGCCTGTAAATTTAAGCCAGTAATAAACAAATCATGCTGGAGTTTTTGTGCTATGCATGGTAGGAGGTGTGTGAAAGCATTTCAAAAACAAAGAATATTATCATTAAATTAATGACAACAGCAATAATTATTCTAATATGAAATTTCAGGAACGGCAATTGAGAAGTATTTCTTACTTTTAAAATGCTGAAACATGGGAACATTTCTTTTCTATGAAAGTCCTCGATTTGATTTATTTTATACATTTAGCCATTTGCCCAGGTGTGAATCCAGCTATGCGTGGTACACGCTGTACATAGATTGTAAAATCAAATAGGGGTAGTTCAAGCTTTTAAATTTGCAGGGTGTTCCATCTTGAATTAATCTCTGCAAAGAGGCAAATGAGGGCGAGATATTTAGATACAAAAAATAACCCACTTTTTTCAGAATGCTTGTTGGGGTCACAAAGCTAATTCCCTACTCAGCTGACTGGCATGTAGAGATTTCCTGAGAATGTCAGAGCAGGTGTACGGAAACAACATTCTGGTGTCCAAATGAGACGAAACGATGTTGATTTATCAGAGGGAAGTCCCTGTCTCTGCCAGGACAAAAGGGATCCCTGGACTCAGCCCTGGAGCCTTGGCACTCGGAGGCCCAGAGGCCGCCCGTGGAGGCCCCGGCTCACCCGTCGACGTGACAACGCGCAGGGAACAAGATTTATCCCCCTCCTTCTGCCAGGGAGCTGAACGTAAAGAAGGTAGCAGTGTTTGAGGGGTTACAGTGTTGTAGGAAAGACCCTGGTCCTTCTCCTGTCCTTCATGCTCAGGATAACACAAAACTCAAGAAACAGCCAAGCAGGGAGAAAGCAGGGCAGTTGGGGGCAACCCCTGCCTAGCAGCCAAGATGGGTTAGGGTTTAAAAGTTTGAGGCTCCTACCTCTTGGTAAATCGATGCGTTTTTCTGGTGTGAAATATTCTTGAGTGTTAAAATGTGTTCACACCTGAATGACATCTGCGAGTCTGAGTTGGCAGAACCAAGGTGAGCGTTCATTCCAGTCTGGATGTTAGTTTGGCCTCAGTAAAACACTCCAGTAAAACTAACGTTTGAACAGGACCCAGAATCCAAGAAGGAGCCAAGGATATCAAAGGAAAATAGTAAATCTAAGTGCTTTGAAATCTACACAATTTGTTTGAAAAAAGGTGTTTTTTTTTTTTTTCCTACCAGTAGATTTTTTTTCGCAGTCTCTTCCCACTTCATGATTTAATACGGCTTGTCCGGAGTGGACCAGTAGTCTTAAAGAACGTCAAGTCTTCACTTTCCATTCAAGAATTAAGACCCTTCAAGGACCTTCTAAATATTTCTGTTTTCCATCAGATGACAGTTACCATACACTGTCATGGGACTGTCATCCGACTGGGTTAGGAGGCCCTGGCTTTAGGAACTGGTTTAGGGTTTCACAGGGACTGATGGTCTGACTTTAAGAAGGCACAGCTCTGACCTTGGCTTTTTCATCTCTAGATCTCTGGTAGACTAGGGTGCAGGTCTAGATGACCCCCAGGGATGCATCCCATAGTATTTCTCCATTTTGTGTTTCCTACCAGTAGATTTTTTTTCACAGTCTCTTCCCACTTCATGATTTAATACGGCTTGTCCGGAGTGGACCAGTAGTCTTAAAGAACGTCAAGTCTTCACTTTCCATTCAAGAATTAAGACCCTTCAAGGACCTTCTAAATATTTCTGTTTTCCATCAGATGACAGTTACCATACACTGTCATGGGACTGTCATCCGACTGGGTTAGGAGGCCCTGGCTTTAGGAACTGGTTTAGGGTTTCACAGGGACTGATGGTCTGACTTTAAGAAGGCACAGCTCTGACCTTGGCTTTTTCATCTCTAGATCTCTGGTAGACTAGGGTGCAGGTCTAGATGACCCCCAGGGATGCATCCCATAGTATTTCTCCATTTTGTGGCACCTTTTATAAGGTCAGGCATCCATTTGGTAACATTTAAGTGAATGGGTATGTAATTAGTGAATCTGCCAGATTATTAGTGCAAAAAAGTCATTAATGCAAAAAAAGGAATTTGTGGAATTGGCTTGTGGTCGTCAGGATATTTGCAAAACGCCCCTCTCAGTATTGGGCTTCTGTCTTAGGAGAGATGGTTACAAATTGGGCTCCCAGGCTTCCGCTTTTCAGGCACTATTGGAGGGGCTGCAGGGGGCTGCACATGTAGGGCCCCCTAGCATTAATCTTTCTGTCCAGCACTGTGGGTATCTTATTTCCCTATTTACATTTACCTTATATTTTTCGCGGGTGAGAGATATTTCTCATTCATGTGTTGAGAGATATTTATTCTAGCAGCCTGCTGTATCTCATCCCTTTCCTCCAACTCAAGTTTTAAATGTCCTCCCAGGAAATTTGGATCCCATGGGTCTCCTTCCTATTGGTCTTATCCTCTCCTTCTTCCCCTGCAGGTGGAGATAGTTGATGTGGTGGAGAAATGCATTTCCATATTTTTAAGTGCAATATTAACTCATGTCAGATATAACAAGTAGCAGTGCAATGAAATGAACTCAGGAACAGCAAAGCCATTAAGAAAATGTACCATTAGGAAGAGGGCTAGTGTTTCCTGTGGAAGAGATCACCAGGTATGCACTTGTACACGTCCAAGGAAATGATTTAGAAGTTTATAGCCCTTATAATTACGTTCATTTTAAGAAGCAGAGACTTTTGGAGCCAGAAGCATTTTCCTAATTCACTTTATTGGTAAAGAGGTCTAGTTTTTTTTCATTTCAATGTGATGGAATCTCAATTCATATGTAATATGTGGACCTATGTGTATCTGTGTGAAGAGAAAACCTTGTGAGGCAACCGTCAGTCTGATATAATGTCAGTTCTGCTGTAGTCATTTTTCTTCTTTTTTTGTTTTCAGAATGTATGAAAGCTAAAGCTTGAGGTTTTGTTCAAAACTGTAAAAGCACATATCAAATATTTCCTATTTCTTTTCATAACATCATAGGGGAGGGTGTTATATCTTTTTTTCCTGCCATTTAACATAAGTAGAAATTGTCAGTCTGAAATTGACAGGGATTTGTTACCATCAACAATGAATTGCTCACATCCGGATCCTCCACCAACATAGGCAGTGCCTGTCAGGTGTCACAACAGTAGGAAACCTTATTAAACTCCAGTGAAAAATACGGTAATTTGGAGTTCAGGGGGTAAGGTGGGAAAGGCATCAGGCGTGCGGTGAGAAGTCCGCCCTCCAGCCTAGAGCTCCGCCCCTCCTGCTGGAGTGCCCTGGGGGTCCGGGCACAGGGACCTCGGTGTTGGTCCACAAGGTATGGTTTATCCTCCTGCACCCGCTGCTTAATTTGGGGTTTCCTCCTGGGCTTTAGGACTGTGTGGTTATGGGTCACTGTGTGAGAATCTCCTTTGCAGGAAGAAAGAAACTGGAATATAGGATCGAGTGACTCACTTGGCCAGCAAAGCAGGCTCCATGGTTGGCTTTTATTTCAACTCTGAAATGCACTGTTTCAGGCTGTCACTGAGGTGAGGGTTCCAGTGTGAACATCTGTCCATCAGCACCTAATTTGGGCCACAGCTCTGAGCACCTGTACTGGGGTATGAAGTTTCTTAAAAAGCATTTCCCTTTCTCATTACATAGCAAACCAATCAATCCCCAAGTGAAATGTTAATTCAAGATGTAATGAGTTCCATGACAAAAACTAACAGGAGGCTGAGACAGAATGTATGAGAGCGGGCTTACTTACTCAGGGTGTGTGAGCTGAGACCCAAAAGAGGAGATGGAGCTAGCCACATGGAGACTGGGAGGTGGGGAAAACATTCCAGGGCAAGGAGAGAAGATGCCCAAAGGGCCGGCAGTAGGACAGAGCTGGGCGCTTTTAGGGAAAGCCAGTGGGTGAGGAGGAGATGCCTGTATGGAGAAGTTGGGGAGACACATGTAGTGGGTAGAATTGTGCCCCCCTAAAAGTTATGCTCAAGTCAACCCCTGGTACCTATGAATGTGACCTTTATCTAGAAGTCGGATCTTGGCACATGTCATCAAACTAAGATGAGGTCCCAGTGGAGTCGGGGGGATCTAATCCAGTGACTGGTGTCCTTAAAAGAAGGAAACCTGAACACAGACAGGAGACACAAGGAAAAGACCATGTGATGACAGAGGCAGAGACTGGAGTGATGCAGCTGCAAGCCGAGGAAAGCCAAGGCTGCTGGAACCCCCAGAAGCTGGACGAGGCCAGAGGATTCTCCCCTAGAGCCTTCGGAGGGAGCATGGCTCTGCCCACCCGTTTATTGTGAACTTCTAACAACCAGGACCGCGAGAGAATACGTTTCTGCTGTTTCAGACCACCTTGTTTGTCATTTTTTTTGGTCATGGCAGCCACGGGAAAAGAATACAGTGGGTGAGAGGAAGGCTGAGGAACTTGAGGAAGGAAGCACAAAGAAGAATCACTGAAGGACTTTGAACAAGAAGTGATTCGATCCCATTTACGAGTTTGTGTTTTTAAAAAGGTAACTTTCACAGCTGGGTAGAGAATGGCTTGAGGTAGGTGGCAGGGTTTATTAGCGTTTAAGGACTTGTGCAGTTTTTGTTGAGGTGGAAGGAATGGAGATGGAGAGAAGAGTGTACATGTGAGAAATATTTGGGGGATGCAGCCCCGTTTTTCTTGAGTAATTGGGTGGAAGGCTTTTTTTTTTTTTTTTTTTTTTTTTTGCGGTACGCGGGCCTCTCACTGCTGTGGCCTCTCCCGTTGCGGAGCACAGGCTCCGGACGCGCAG
>NC_041232.1:85657743-85701802 GCF_002837175.3 Physeter macrocephalus | reverse complement strand
GCTCCGGACGCGCAGGCTCAGCGGCCACGGCTCACGGGCCCAGCCGCTCCGCGGCATGTGGGATCTTCCCGGACCGGGGCACGAACCCGCGTGCCCTAGCATCGGCAGGCGGACTCCCAACCACTGCGCCACCAGGAAAGCCCGGTGCAAGGCTTTTAATGAGCGGGAGGATTTCAGGTGCTACAGGGTAAGTTTAAGGGGAAAACCAAGACTTACTAGTTTTAGGCCTTCTTTTCGTAGATACTATGGGATTTCTACATAGAAAATCTGTAAATAGGGATAATTTATTTTGTCTTTTTCAGCCTGCATGCCTGTTATTTTCTTTTCTTGACTTCCTGAGCTGGCCAGAACTCCAGCACAGGGTTGAAGCCGCTCCGCGGCATGTGGGATCTTCCCGGACCGGGGCACGAACCTGCGTGCCCTGCCCTAGCATCGGCAGGCGGACTCCCAACCACTGCGCCACCAGGGAAGCCCGGTGCAAGGCTTTTAATGAGCGGGAGGATTTCAGGTGCTACAGGGTAAGTTTAAGGGGAAAACCAAGACTTACTAGTTTTAGGCCTTCTTTTCGTAGATACTATGGGATTTCTACATAGAAAATCTGTAAATAGGGATAATTTATTTTGTCTTTTTCAGCCTGCATGCCTGTTATTTTCTTTTCTTGACTTCCTGAGCTGGCCAGAACTCCAGCACAGGGTTGAACAGTAGTGGGGAGAGCAGACGTCCTTGCTTTACTCCCAATCTTAGGGGAGAATGCATTCAATATTTCATCACTAGCTATGATGTTTGTACTTTTCGAGGAATTGGTCATTTCATGAGTTGTCAAATTTATGTTGTAGCGATGGTTGTGGTATTCCCTTATTATTTTTATGTCTGCAGGGTCTACAGTGAAAGGCCCTGTTCCATTAATAATCTTAGTAATGTAATAGGAATAGTTTGTCAGTTTTTGTTGATCTTTTCAAAGAACTACCTCTTTGTTTTATTGTTTCTCTATCGTTTTTCTACTTTTAATCTCATTATTTTTTGCTCTTGTCTTTATTATTTCCTTCCTGCTGCTTGATCTGGGTTATTTTGCTCTTTGGTTTTCTGGATTCTTGACATGGCCCCTTAGTTTATGGATTTTAGAATTTTTCTCTTCTCTAATGTAAGCATTTAGTGCTATACATTTACTGTATTGTACTGCTTTAGCTGCATCTCACCAATTTTGATATATTTCCATCTTCATTTAGTTCTAAGTATTTAAAAATTTCTGTTGAGACTTTATTTTTGACCTATAGATTATTTAGAAGTTTTTTGATTAGTTTCCAAATGTTTGGAGTCTTTCTTGTTATTCTGTTACTGATTTCTAATTTGATTCTAGTTTCTAGTTTGAGTGTGATTGGAAAACATATGCCTTAAGATTTAAATTCTTTTAAATTTGGCAAGATTTCTTTTATGGCTCAGGATATGCTCCATCTTAGTAAGAATGTGTATTTTGTTGTTGTTGGGTAGAGTGTTCTAGAAATGTAGATTAGATCCTATTGGTTGATGCTGTTGCAAAGTTCATCTATATTCTTGCTGATTTTCTCTCTAGTTTTTCTATCAACTTTTGGGAGTGGAGTAGTGAAGTCTCCAATTGTAATTTTGAATTTGTCTATGCCTGCTTTCAATTTTGTTAGTTTTTGCTTCACATATTTTGCAGCTCTGTTATTTGGTACATACACATTTAGGATTGTTATCTTTTTTTGGTTGATCAGTACTTTATCATTATATAATGTCCCTGAAGGCTACTTTGTATGGTGTTAATAGACACTCCTGCTTTCTTTTGATCAAGTTTTGCAGGGCATATCTTTTATCATTCTTTTACTTTCAACCTGCCTATGTTCTTAGAGTTGATGTGAGTTTGTTGTTGATATCATGTAGTTGAGTCACGTATTTTAGTCCATCTTGGAAATCTCAGTCTTAGTTGGGATACTTAGACCATTTGCATCTAATATAATCCTTGGTGTGTTAGGTTGCAAGTCTATCACTTTACTTTTTTTTTTAAACATCTTTATTGGAGTATAATTGCTTTACAATTATGTGTGTTATTTTCTGCTTTATAACAAAGTGAATCAGCTATACATACACATATATCCCCATATCTCCTCCCTCTTGCGTCTCCCTCCCACCCTCCCTATCCCACCCCTCTAGGTGGTCCCAAAGCACCAAGCTGATCTCCTTTATGTGAAAATATTTGGTTTCTCCTTCATTCCTGGATATAGAATGATGGGTTGACAGTTCTGTTCTTTCAGAACTTGAAAAACATCATGGCAGTTCTTCTCGCCTCCAGGGTTTCTTATCAGAAATCTGCTATCATTCTAATTGTTTTTCTCCTTTAGGTGCGATGTCATTTCACTCTTGCTGCTTCAAGATTTTTTTTTTTCTTTAAGTTTCAGGATTTGACTATGATGTATCTAGTCAAGGATTTCTTTGGGTTTATCTTGTCTGGGGTTTTCTCTGCTTCATAATTCTGTAGGTTTATGCCTTTGTCTAAATTTGGGATATTTTCATTCATTAACCTTTGAATAGTTTTTCAATCTTAACTTCTCTCCTTCTCAGGCTTTGCGATGAATGTCAGATATTTTGTCACAGCCAAAAGGCTCTGGCTCTGTTTGTTGTTGCTGATTTTTTTTTTCAATCTACTTCTCTCCATTGTTTAGACTGGATAATTTCTAATGTTCTATCTTCAAGTGCACTGATTCTTTCCTCTGTCCCCTCCATTCTTCGGTTGACCCTATCTATTCAGTTTTTAATTTCAGTTACTATGTTTTTTTTAGTCCTAAAATTTTCACTTGGTTCTTTTTTATATGTTCTATTGCTTTGCTGAGACTTTCTATTCGTATCTTTTTCAAGCATGTTTGTAACTTCTCATTGAAGTATTTTTACGACAACTGCTTTAAGATCCTTGCTAGATGCTTCTAGCATCTTTATCATCTCAATGTTGGTGTCTATTGATTGTATTTTCTCATTGAAGTTGATATTTTTTCTGTTTCTTTCTATGATGAATGATTATTGATTGAGACCTGGGCATGTTTTGTATGATGTTATGAGCCTTCGGATCATATTCAAGCCTTCTATTTGGCAAGCCTCATCTAATGCTTCCTTCCTTCCTCCCTCCCTCCCTCCCTCCCTCCCTCCTTCCTTACCTCCCTCCCTTCCTCCCTTGTTTTCTTCTGTCCTCCTTTCCTTCCTTACTTCTTCCTCATTGTCCCTCAATTTCCTTAATTCCTCCTGCTTCTTTTGTTTTTTGTTTTTCAAAAAGAATTTAATAACAGGTAATAACAGCAGATACTAATAAAATTGTTTAAAATTTTTTTTCGGAGTTAAAATGTTTGCATTTTCCTAAATCCTGTGAAAAGTTCATATCCCAGTGATTTCATCTGGTTCGGAAGAATCTGGATCTACCCTATACTTTCTTAGCGTGAGGCTGGAGAGCCGTAAATTAAAAAAGAGAGACAAGTTTTGATGAAATGATCACTTTCTAAATCAAGAAACCTTTTGCTGTTGTTTTTGAGGATGATTGATTGCTTTTGACTCTATTTTTGTGTAGACAATCCCAGCAGCTTTCATGTTCAGCATTTCCTTTTGTCATCACCTCATTCACATCACCCTTCAGTAAAGCACAGATCCCCCTCTCTGTCTCATGTTTTCCTTCCTACGAGAAATGAGCTACTTTTAGATGAAGAATTCATACTTGTTTTGTCCCAGGGATAAGATTAGCTGAATGCAATAGGAGGTGACTGTAGTACTGAGTTTATTGCTGGTAACAATAAGTAAGATCAGACAAGTAGGATTTTAATAGGGTGCCCTCCGATTTCTCTCCTTTCACCCAGATTTATGGCCCATCTTTTCATTCCTTGAATTTTCCAGTCACTTCATAATTACTTTCTTGGGTTTTAATTCAGGCTTACATCAGTACTGGGAATTCTCTGGTGGTCCAGTCGTTAGGACTTGGTGCTTTCATTGCAGGAGCCGGGGTTCAATCCCTGGTCGGAGAACTAAGATCCTGCAAGCTGTGCGGTGTGGCAAAAAGAAACAAACACAAAACCAAAAAACTGTACTTCAATTAAAAAATAAATAAATAAAGGGGAAAAAAGGCAAAAAAAATTTACTGTATTAAAAAAAAAAGCTTACATCAATATATTCTCTCTGCCAAAATTCTGTACACTATTGACAGTGTTTTAACAAACAGGGGAGGAGTCCATATTAGTTTTGGACATAAATTCCTTCCTCACCTCAGTCATATCTCGTCATGACCATGGACTGGGACAGATTGTTCTCTGCCCATGTGAGAGGCATTCCTACGGACATGGCTGAAGCCACAGACTGAAGGACCACCCCGTAGGGACTACTGTACATTGTGAACCTGATTCAGACTAGGAGTGGAAACTTATCGCCCACATCCCAATTTAAGGGAAAAAAATATAGACATAGTGCACCAATAACACCATAAAAAAGGATAAAGAACTTCATGTAAGTCCTTGTCCTCAGGGAAACTGCACTCTGTTGAAAATAGAACCCAAGCACACATGTGGGATCACTTGGTGTCTTAAAATAAAATGTTCTCGCTCAGAATTTCCAGAGTAGCCGTTTACGGGTTAATCCACGCACCAGGTCGCAACATCACAGATGCTAGAAGTGAGAGGACCAAGAGTTCCTGGTACAGCAATATGTGTCAAAAGAAGGAATGACATCTCCATATCAGACTGCTTTCATAGGAAGCCATGAGATGCCTGATTTTTCATAAATCCAAAAAAGGAGATGAAATTTCAACCAGGTCATCTGTCAGGCAGAATGTTTTGATTCCTACTGAGGGGGCTTCAGGTGTTCAAGGTGAAGGAGTTCTCCTCAGGGGCCTGGGCCGTCCTCGGCCTTGGACATAATAGATTGTGAAGTAGCTGGAGGAGAGAGAGCTTCTGGAGGGGAAGGGGGACGCCTCGGGTATGTGTCCTTGGCCACCTGCACCCTGCACGTGGAGCCGGCTCCAGAGGGAGAGTGGTTCTCCTGGAAGATGCCAGCCATCAAACGAGGAGAGCCCTCAAAAGGCAGAAGCAATGCATCTCCTGGAAATAGCAAGGCCCCCAGAAAAGAGCCAGTGAGCCCGTCCCCTTCTGTTTGGCGTTGGTGCCATTGACGGGGTGTCTGAAGTCACCGATTGTGCAGACTAATGGAGTGGGAACCCGGCCAACGCCCGAGCCGAGAATCCAGGCAAGGTATCAAGGAAAGGCTTTGCTTTTTCTCCTCTTCCCCGCGCCCCCCTCCACCCTTTCCTTCTTTTCCTTCCTCTTTAAATTCAGGAATATTTTATTTAAAATGAAATTCCCTGTAAAGTCGTGCATGGCCTTTTATTTAAAGACGCAGCATCTCTGAGAATAAAGGGAGGAAGAGAGGAAATTTAAAAAGCGATGAGGGAGGACGTCTGGCAGCTTGGCCTCTCACCAAGTGACCCTTTGCTGGACCACATGGGACTCAGAACGCTGTGCGCTGACCAGGGAAGCCAGCGATTTATGGCTCCTTGTTTGGGCTTTTGATAAGTATCTCTGTAAAGTGGTGAGAGGAAAAACAACACCGGCCCTACTATCGTTGCAGAATTCCTGTAAATTATTTTAAGAAGAGAGAGGCCACCAGGACTAGACAGAAATAACCCCCAGATTCAGGATATTTATGTGTGTTTCATTTAAAAAATCTGGGCCACAATGTCCCAATGATCATTAAGCAACCTGTCTGGGTGTCCTTCGAAAGCCAGAGGATTTGTTCCCTGGGGAGGATGAAAGAGTTATTCACAAGGCGGGATCGGGTGCCTTTGGGCCACGTCCCATGCATGAAACGCGAGGAGGCCTGGAGCCCGTGGGATCACCGGTTTATTAGGAAGTTCTGTTGGAAAGTCTCTTGGAAGAACATAAGGGGACAGTCTTTCCATCCCCTTTACCCAAAGCCAAAGTGTGATAGTGTTAAAAAGTGCTGCTTCATTTAGGCAGGTGACAGGCATTGGCTGAAATCTGGTGTCACAAAGGAAGGAGATCTTCATGTTAACTTAAGGCAGTGGTTCCCCACAGGTGGCCCATTTTGCCCCTCGGAGGACATTTGGCAAAGCGCTGTGGACGCTTTTGGTTGTCACCACTAGGAGGTGCTACTCTATTTGGTGGGTCGAAGCCCGGGATGCTGATAAACCCCCTACGACGCACGGGACAGCCCTCACACAAGGAATCACCCAGCTCAATGTGTCAAGAGTGCCGAGATTGAGGAATCCTGATTGAGGGGCTCCTTTGCAAGCCATTGATCTCACTGTCAAGGACTTAATCTTCCAGGACCACTGAGAACATTCTGTCTTCAGAATATCTATGTTGGCTCTTCTGAAAGGTCCTTGGTTAGCTCTGCTGGGTAAGGAGATCTCACATGGGTTGTTTTAGCATACAATTACTTTTGTTATGGCCAAAGGCTTTCCCCCAGAAAGCTACAGCAAAACTTTATACTGTTTTCCCCAACAGGCTTCAGAAAATCCATCACCATAGTGGAAAAGCAGAGTCCTCTTTTCATCCCAAGTTCAATGGGTTATTACTACAACGGACCACCTATTGTGATAGTACATTGTTTCTGGGATGATCATTGCTTTCCATTTTAAAGAACTAAGGCTTCCAACTTCCTAAGATCACTATAGAGTAAAGACATGATCATCTGGAAAGATCTGCCAGAAAATGGACCAAAATGAAGACCCCGAGAAAGGGGGCTTTCTCCTGGGATAATCTGGTGCTTACCTGTGGGCTCTGACATGTATTGTCTGAAAGGTGTTTACGCCATGGATGTCCCAGGAGGTAAACGGCTCCTTCTTTTTTTGCAGCAGGTTTTACGAAGGACTTCTGGCTGCTTCTGGAAAATATTAGTGTCAGGTGTTTTTCTTTAAGCTGTTTCTGCTAAAGCAGAATTGAGGTCAAGAGAAGCAGAAGCTGCCTGTTCTTATTCAACTTTCATGGACAAAGAACTCTGGGCTTCAGACTTGTCAATCTTCCCACAAGGCTCTACTCAGTAGAAGAGCTGGGTGGATGATTCACGTGTTTCTGTGCGTTTGATCTTCTCAGGTAAGTAGAACCAGCCTGCTGACTGGCTGCTATGGTGTGCTTCTTCCTGGCAGTGGTGTCTTCTGAGACTGATGTAATTCTTTTAATTTAATTTAATTTAATTTAATTAATTTATTTGGTTGCACCGGGTCTTAGTTGTGGCAGGCGGGCTCCTTAGTTGTGGCAGGCGAACTCTTAGTTGCGGCACGTGGGATCTACTTCCCTGACCACTGATCGAACCGGGCCCCCTGCACTGGGAGTGCGGAGTCGTGACCACTGCGCCACCAGGGATGTCCCTGTAATTCTTTTAAGGCTGATGTTTCCCTGAGGACACACTGAGCACTGAGTGTTTGAGTCGCATTAAACTCCAGGAACGACCACCACCCTCGCACCCTGGTCTCTTTCTCTCCCTCCTTTTTTCTTTCACGCACATTATATGTTGAGATGGGTCGCTGTTGACAGATGATACAGAATTCACTGGTTAGAGGAGGGAAACCAACCATGAATAGCGTGCAGAATTGAAAGAAGGCCCCCAGACCTGAAGTTCCCCCAAGTCTCCAGGCTTTATTCCCCCCGTAAGTGGATCAAGCCGCCAAGGGGACCCTCTGCTCACAGAACAGCCTCCAGGAAGTGGGTGCGTCAGTGACCATTTTACCTTCTCTGAGGTCCGTTTCTTGGTTTTCAGCTCACAGCTCACCTGAGGTGCCCGTTTCCGGGCACAGCGGGACCCTTGACAGTCCCTTGAGCGTTTCCAGTATTTGTAACTCCAGCTGTGCAGCAGTGGCTAGGGCATTGTGGGAGGTACTGTGGTGCTTACAGAGCAGTCCAGCCTGGGGTGCCCTCCAGGATCTGGTTAGAGGGATTACATCACAAGTTAGAGAGCATCCGGCTACCAGAATAGTCTTTGAAGAGAGTGCATGATTGCCTGTCAAGTGAAGGGAAGATGCAGCTGATGCTGTTGGATCCTGAGAAGCCGAGATCACCATAGATGACGGTTGTCGTGGGAGACTTCCCGGAAGTGGTGGAGGTGGGCTGGTGTTTGAAGGAAGTAATAACGCGATAATAATAATAATAACGATAATAAATCTATCATGTGCTGAGATCCTACTATGACCCAGGCACTGTTCTAAATGCTTGATATGAATAGTTTTGTTTAAGTCTGGTCAATTTTCAAGGTGGTGCTGTTATGATACCCATTCTGTAGATGAGGAAACTGAGGCAGGGGAACATTCAGATGGGAAATTTGCATGAGCAGAGGCATGGCAGGGGGACTTAGAGCTTTGCAGTGGAAACGGGTCTTAGAGAACATCCATGGAGGATCTGCCACTTGCCTCAAGCCATGAGGTGTCCTGGGGGCGCCACCTGGAGACTCTCGTTAGCCTCCCCAGGGTTTGCTCTGTGACCCTGGCGGAGAGGGGGAGATAAGAGTCTTCAGGTGCTAGTCAACCAGCACGTTGACTAGTCTGGTTGGAGCAGAGCATTCATAAAGGGACATAAGAGGTCTCTTGGCCTGAAATCTTGATTTACTTATGGCAGGCAATCACGAGTGGTGAGATCGGGCAGTGATTAGAGGAGAGTGACCTAGGAGTTGAAAGCAGAGCAGATTGGATGCAGAGGGGGGCTGGAAGGAGGCAGATGAGTTGTTACTGGATCCAGGTTTGAGATGATTAGTCGGACGGCGCTGGGAGTAGAAGGAGGCGGTAGGATACGTGAACAGACAAGAAGACCGGCACTGACGGGCTATGACCAGAAGGAAACAAAGCTTTACTTCCTACCAATTCAATGTGGACGATGATTATTGTAAGAGGAAATGCTCAGGCAGTGATGACTTGAAGGATAACAGCGAGCATGGGTAGAAAAATACGACAAGCAACAAAATCAATCCACATGTCTGGCTTTGCGATTTACCCAAATAATTTTCTGAAGAAAGCACCGGTGAGGACCAGAAGCTCCAAGTTGGTTTTCGGTTGTGATTCTCCTGGAAATTTTCATCCTTTCTTCCGTCTCCCCAGTGCTCTTGGGATACCCCGTGTGCCATTTCCAAAGGGGAAGCAGGAGGTTTTCAGTACGTGGATTAAGAGATCACATTCGCTTAGAACTCTCAATCCCTACCTCGGAGGTGGCTGGCCGTCCATCACCCGAGAAGCACAGCCTGAAGAAGACGCTGCTTCCCAGCTGGAATGGAACGGTGGCTTTGGAAGAGAGAAGGAGCTGCCCTTTCCCGCTCCAAGAATTCTTGGCTTAGAGAGGAGATCTTGCAGAAGCTATCTCTCCCCAGAGATCCCTCCATGACATTGTTTAATGTCCAGTTAAGTCCTAGAGGTAACTATTAAGAAAACCGTTGTGAAGGGAAAATGAACACTGAAGAGGATTGAAACAGGACTCCGAGGGGAGCTGGTGTTTGGATGCAGGTGTGACCCCTGCCCTCCGCGTCTGCACTTCTTGCTCTAGGCACCAGACCACAAAATACACAGAAAGCAAGGAAGTGGATGTGGGTCTGGCGGTTCAAGTGTGAGGAACGGGACGTTCTGGTCTGAGAGCTTTGGCCTTGTCAGCTAAGGGACACTTGAATTTGTGGATTGTTCTGCGCAGAAATGAAGCTGGAACTCACTGGTCACGATGAGTTGCTTCCAGCAGGTTCGATGCTGTTGACTGTTACTTGTAGGAGGTACAACCCTTGGTTCCCAAAATCTTGGCCAAGGAATAGAAAGTCTTTAGTTTTTAGTAACTGATTAAGTGTCCAAGTCAACTGCCCTGTCTCTGGTAGCGGCAGAAACCGGGTAAGAGTCACTTGGCCCCTTGAATCCACCTTACCATTGTTCACAGCGTCGCCCAGATGTTGAGGAAAGCCTGTGGCCCTCACTGTCCTCTATCTGGGGCCACCTGCCTGCTTGGGGGCAGCTGTGCTGGCCGTGGTCCCATCTGGGGCTCGCCCTGACGGTCTCTCTCTGCTGTGAATTCCATGGCACTTTAGGGCACAGGAATCTTCCTTCCTTGCTTTTGCCACGCACCAGAGGACAGGAATCTCCGCGCGGCACCACAGACCTGCTGGCCCGGACTTGCTTTGCATACGCTCCCTCTGGAGTCTTGTCCTGACGACCTACCTTAGGTGTCTGGAAACTCTGGATCTTACAAACTTCTTTCGGGCTTTACAGCCTCCCAGGAACCTACCTGCAACTGTACTCTCAGCGTTTCTTGTCCATCTTTCTTCTCTTTCTCCACAAGCTAGTAAAATGTCATCCGGTCTAAGGGTGTGCTGCAGTGGACGACTGGGGAGAGAGGCCTACCTCCCACCTCTTTGCCAAATCTTCTGTGTGTCTTGCCTTGCTTATTTGTTCCTCTGAGGGACTAGGTTTTCGGAGCAAGTGAGCCAGAAGACATTCACGGATTCTTTTCTTCTTCCTTTGTGGAATTCTTCCCCTGGGGCAATAAACACAGAACAGCACAGGTACTTGAATAAGGTAAACACAAAGGAAAGCAATGACTTACCAGAAAAAATAAGTAGCAAAATATTTCAAATAATAGTATACTGCCATTGCAAAATATGAAATTTGGGCACACGCTGCATGAGTGAGTGGAAGACGTATGAAGGTTTTGTGGCAACTTGAAAAGTCAAGATCTTTAAACTTCTGTCAGCAGGAAAGTGATGCATTGTACTGGTTGGCTTGATCCTAAAAGAAATGGTTTTAGAAAGTGTACCAAATGCAAATTTGTTTTAATCTGGACCTGGAATATAGTCCCAAAGCAATACCAATAGGATGGTCCAGATTTTACTTTATGTTTTTACTAAAATGTTTGGTTATCTGAAATCTTTTAGGCTTAGTTGTGTATCTGTCTAACTCTGGGTCTGTACTAATTTGCAAATGTGGAAGGCGAGCTGACTGTTTGGTCAGGATTGTAAATAGGTTTAATTATATACATATATATATATATATTTTTAAAGAAGATGTTGGGGGTAGGAGTTTATTAATTAATTTATTTATTTTTGCTGTGCTGGGTCTTCGTTTCTGTGCGAGGGCTTTCTCTAGTTGTGGCAAGAGGGGGCCACTCTTCATCGCGGTGTGAGGGCCTCTCACTATCGCGGCCTCTCTTGTTGTGGAGCACAGGCTCCAGACACGCAGGCTCAGTAGTTGTGGCTCACGGGCCTAGTTGCTCCGCGGCATGTGGGATCCTCCCAGACCAGGGCTTGAACCCGTGTCCCCTGCATTAGCAGGCAGATTCTCAACCACTGCGCCACCAGGGAAGCCCTATATACATATATTTTTAAGGGACTTTGTCGTTTTCACAGAGAGGAAACCAAACCCTAGGTTTGCATCACTATAATAATTGATTCTCTAGGAACCACAACTCTTTTTGAAAAACTTAGGTGTAAACCCATCAAAACCAAGCCAGATTTGGCAAAATCCTAAGGTGAGCTTTCGTTCCTTTTTGGATTCCCTTTCTGCCAACCTCCTGCAGCTTTCTATATCCACTCAGTCTTTTTTTTTTTTTAATTTATTTAAAATTAAAAGAAAATTTTGGCTGCGTTGGGTCTTCGTTGCTGCGCACAGGCTTTCTCTAGTTGTGGCTAGCGGGGGCTACTCTTCGTTGCGGTGCGCGGGCTTCTCATTGCGGTGGCTTCTCTTGTTGCGGAGCACGGGCTCTAGGAGTGAGGGTTTCAGTGGTTGTGGCATGTGGGCTCAGTAGTTGTGGCTCACGGGCTTAGTTGCTCCGTGGCATGTGGGATCTTCTTGGAGCAGGGCTTGAACCCGTGTCCCCTGCATTGGCACGCAGATTCTTAACCACCGCGCCACCAGGGAAGTCCTATTCAGTGTCTTTTATGTTAAGTGTCTGCTTCGTAAATTAAGTGTAGAATTTTACAATTGGAAAAATATTTGTCTTTCTTGACAACTCTAATATCCTTAGAATATAGCAGGTTTCACTTTTTGCCTTGACTGCCAGGAAGCTCAGAGCCAAGTTCAGAACTCAGTTACGGTAAATATCAAACCCCTGGCTGCTTGTATAATTATTTACTCACTTTACATTTTTTAAACTTAACTTTTACATTTTTACCTGACTTCCATCTTAAATACGTTGTTTCAAAAATTTTCATGAGTTTATATATATACATTTCTGTTGTAAGCTCCCTGAAAATATTTTTGGAAGTAGGCAAACTATGCATAATAAGGACACATTAGCATTATTTCAGAATTATCCATGAAGATAAGCTTGTGTTCTTGTGATTCTTGTCACTTTATCAAAACAAATGTGTGTACAGTTTGGGCGGGAAGCTTCGTTCAGTTTAACAAGCTCCAGAAACTAGGGGTCACCAGGTTGTAGGATGTGAGGCCATCTTTGTTCAAGAAACAAATGCACTGCCTCATCCGCCTTTTACCACCCTCTCCCCTGAGCAGGGCGCTGACACACGCCTGCTGATGCGGGTACCACACTTGGGCTGCCTGGCTGAGCCTAAGCTATACCAAGTATGCACTAACACTAGGTCTCCGTTTCCTCGTAGGCAAAACTTTTCCTTTAGTTGCGATTGTTCTATCTTGAAACATTTTGCCCCAAGAGTCTTTGACAGCCCCGTGGAGCTCCCTGGGATGCTGGGTGGTGGTACAGGTATTTTGAGAGTGTTTGTGGTCCAGTCCCTGGGGCAAGGAAGGGGCTCAGCACGTATGCAAATCTTGCTGCAAGAGGTCTGACGACTTGCTCACTTCCTGCCCAGGTTGTAACATTGGCTTCCAATCAGGTTTATTGTTTATTATTTCCCAAACTTTTGTGGTGAATAGAATGGCCTGGGTGTCCGTTCCCACTGCAGAGCCCTGTGGCCCATCCCAGGGCAACAAAAGAATCTCCAGGGCAGGCACCTGAGGGTCTGGGTGTTTACCAGAGGCCCTGGAATCCTTGTCACCAGGAAGTTTGAGAAACCTGAGGCAAGCTTCAGCTTACAGGACCTGACCCACGTCCCTGTATTCCCAGGCAGGGCGGGGAGAGCCCGGGCCCTTCTCTAACGGCCTCTGCCTTCGAAATTGCCAAGCTGGGGTTCAGATGTTCTGGCCGAGGGCCCAGAACTCATGGAACTCCACTTAGGATGTGAGGATGTGGGTCCTCCAGACCTGGTACAGCCGCAGATGTCGGCTCAGCTTGATTGGCAGGAAAAGATGGGCGACTCTCTGTCTCAGAAGGCATTTTCTGAGTCACTCGGCCACAGTCATAGGCTCGGACCAGGCCAGGGCTTCTTAAAGGGCAAATGGGGACCATGAGATTGGGCTGCTCTGGAACCATTGTTCAGCCCATCAGCGTAATAGCATTTTACCTGAAGACCAGGTAACGTACTCCCACAATGGCTCTCATAGAGGTGATGTTGCTCTGGGCTGACGGGTGCTGGGTGTACACTGCAGAGACTTCGGACCAGAGGCTGGGTGTTCGGGAATTGCAAAAAGGCATAACGAACCCTTCTTTGGGCCATGCTGTCGTTTGCCTGCGGTCTGGCAGGTCTTCCTGCTCATTCTATGCTTGTCCATTTGTAAAACGCCCACCTGCCTCCGAGGGTAATGGAGACGAGTCATTCACAAAATGATTTTAAAGCACTTTTCAAGGAGAGCCTGCTGTAGAATTGCTTCATAATAGTGAAGTTTTCACTTGAGTGGGTATTGAAAACAAAGGATTGACCTTCCCGGAAAGGAAAACACTCCTAATTTAGGACAAATAGAAACAAATACATTGTTCTTTTGTAGCTGTCAGGTCACTTGCTTGCAGGTGACTTGCTTGCAGGGGCCAAGCCCGGTGCCATGAAACAGACACTAATTCATCTTGCCCACTGTTCAAATTTGAACAAGTTTGGAGAAATCCCTTCCAGCTCTCCTGAGGCCTGCGCTCTCCACTCCGAACCGTGGACTTGGCTTAAAAGGGACACAGCCGTGAGGACCCCGTAGTTAACCCTGGGATCACAAGCTCTTCAGTTAGGTGCTGTATTTCCATCCTAGAAGCCTCATCCACAGAGTGATTATGGGATTCTCCCACACATTGGATAGATGTACTTAAATGCCACAGGAAAGCCAATATTTTCTGTGTTGGAATGAATCTCTACGCTCTTCTTTGGAGAGAGAGGAGGCCCAGTCATTCCTTACCTTTAAGTATCATTGCCTAGCCAGGGCCTCTTAATAACTCTATAAACTGTGCAGGTATTATCACTCCCATTTTATGGATGATAAAACTGAGGCCGGAATGTCAAATAACTAGATAGATGACCTAGAATTATAGACATGGGAACATAATGTAAGCCTGATCTGAGCCCAAGTGCTGTTTCCCTGCAAATTATGCTGCCTTAAGAAACTGATTTCTTTAGGTATTTGGCCAGGTGTTTTTCTAGTCAACAAATTAAATTTAGTCCCTGAGAGTGGGACTATGGGAGGAACAAGTGGTCTTGCCGGGCGTTTTGGGTTTAAATCCTACGTTGGAAAGAATATGCTTTCGTATTTGTCACTGTTAACATGATAAATAAAAGCACATCAGTCAGTAACTGGCATTGACATTTTGTAATTATGAAAATTAAAAAATGTTCATGTGGTAATAGTGGCGCTGATAATATTGATGTGTCATGGTCTGAAAGCACTCACTTTAATGTTTATGTGTCCCCAATACATAATAATAAATTAAGTAGGCAAGCATTGAGTCCCCGGCATTCTTCTCATTTATATGATTAGTAAACCAGTACTCCATTACACGGATAAAGTACTAGTTCAGAATTACCGTATTGTAGCGTTTTCTCTGTAACCACTTGCAAAGACCTCTCGAGTAAATTTTTAGTCCTTATTTCCGGATGACTTTCTTTTTTCATAAAATGGCAACATACATACCTCTTGTATACTGCACCCAAAAAGGTCTACTTAACCCTTAGATTTTTTAAAAGAAGATTTGCAAATAGATTGCTCATCTGTTATAATTACCGATGTCAATCGTCCACCCCTATTACATTTGTCCTGGATGGTTGAGGAAAGTATCACCTTAGCCAACACATCTTCACCAGGAACCTTTCTGTCTCTGTGGGAATCAGAATGTATTTCTTAGTCCGCACACGGAGTCCACAGACTGTTAACACGGGGTTGCTAAAGAGGGATTCCGTAGAGTGTCATCTTGTATTTTTTTAGTGATTATTTTTTTCAGAATACAGACTGCAGTACTGCTTCTCTTTTGGGGGGTGGCAGGCATCCTGGCTCTTGGGGTGCCCATAGTGAAGCAGGTTTCTGAAAGGGGTCGATGAGTTTCATCTGTGGCCAGAGTTAAATTAGACACAGGCTCTCCCCACTAAACAGAGCCTGGGCCATATACAAGTCAAATCTGCTATTTTTCCTTGGGCAATGATTTATTTCCCTCTTAAATTGGCTGGACCAGTTAGTTTTTTATTTTTATTAAGTCACACTATTCTTAAATGAAACTATTGATTTAAAGTCAGCTTAGTGAGGATTTAATTTGTTTTCAGGGGATTAGAGCAGGTAGAATGGGATAATTTTACAATAAAGTGGAACAGAAGCGTTCCTTCACAGTAGCCGCCCCTTTCTTTCCTTGCCAGGCTGCACAGACGTTACAAATTTTCGAGTAAATTGTGGAAATACATTCATAAATCAGTCCTAATTCCTTGGCCTGCTTAAGAGTGATTCAAAGGAGCGTTTCCCATGACCTTGCCCCATTGTCCTTCTAGCGATAGTCCAAGCGTTGGTGCTAAAACACAGGTGTGTGCGCACACACACACACGCACACAGAGACACACGCTTCTCCTTAGGGTCAATGTATCATTTTATGTCACCATCCTTCCTCGCTTTGTGTTGCATCGCCCTTTTTCATGCAGTGTTTTCTTTCTGTTGCACGTGGAGGGTGTGAGGGGAGACTGGCACGGGGGACACCTGGCTGATCCTGTTGTGTTGACCCTCTGTCTTCCTGCCCTCCAGGCCCCATGCCCCTCTGCCCTGCTGCACCAGCCTGGCCTCGCTCCCCCAGGAGGGCGAGTTCAGAGGGCAGGGGAGCCACTGGGGAGGGGCCCACGAGCCCCTCTCATGATGGCCTGAAAAACCAACTGAGCGACGCTCTCCAAACCAGCTAGGAGAGGTTTTCTGCTGTTTGTTTTGAGAAGTACAGCCTTGTCATTGCCAGTCTGTTATCTCTGAACTTGGCTGTCACTGTCCGTTTCGAAAGGAGTCTTCTCTTTCTATTGAAATCAAATAGACTCAGAACTGTTTTCAGATTAATGGCCCTTGGTCTAGAAATTGCAAAACCATTTTGGTCCATCATTCGGAACATTTCCAGTTCTCCCCGCTCCCCTTCCACTAGAGGAGCTGGGGCTGAGTCTTGCTGAGCATGAGATGACCGAGTCCATGTGATGAATCCTCCGCAGCCACACGGGCTGCTCCAGCCCGACCCTTCCTGTGAGCCCACCTGGCCTCGCGGCAGCCTCCATCCTCTTTCCTCTACCAGAGCCCTGAACCCTGAGGAGCTGGTTACATGCCACTCACAGTGGATCAGGGAGCCCGGCAGGCTCTTGTCTGGAACCACAGGTGTCCACTGAGAAGCGCTCATCTGTCTAAGCAATGGGGTCAGGGGTCCCCCACTGAACAGCCTTCAGTGTTGGGATGAAAGGACAATAGGGGTTTAGATCGTAGGCCAGAGACATCAGGGGTTTCTTGGGTTTGCCCTCTGTGGCATCTGCTGGAGATGCAGAGAGCAGGTGAGCTCCTGAGTCACGAGGCAGAGGAGAGGCCAGAGACGTGGTTATGCCCAGGCCCGGAGAACACACAGCAGATACACGTCGCCCAGTCCTTGGTGAGAAGGCTGGCTGGGAGAAACTGGAGAAAATACCAGAGGCCCGGAGCCCAGTGGGCGCTGTGGCTTGAGAAACCGGAGCTGAGCTAGGATTTGTGTGGGTGCTGAAAAGGCAGAATCGCTAATGGATTAAAAGAAAAACTCCATTTATTTTCCGAGTGGTGAGAGGAAAGTGTCTACTTACAGGTGTCCCGAAAAGCATAAAGATACGGAAGGGAAATGCTACAAGCAACAGCATGGGAACAATGGCAGGAATGGAAACAGAGGTCTGAAGCCAAAAGGCTAAGAACTTTCAAACCAACACAGTTCTAGAAAATTCCAGCAATACAGGTGGTGATCAAGCCAGTGAGGGCAGGGGAAGCCCAAGAAATAGAAGATGGCAAAGACAACATCTCACACTGAGACAGGGATCTGCCCGTCTGTGTTTCAAAGATGATTTCGACATGTTAATTAAGAAGAATCTTACAACCTGCCCCCTCCAAAGTGAAAAAAAAAAAAGAGCAGTTAAACAAATAAAAAGAGATACTTGTTCTATATATCAAGGAGTTGTATATGCACATAAGCTAATTGTTCATTAAATAGGTCTATTAGTCATTCACAGAGTTTAAAAAAATTCTTTATAATCAATTTCTGTTTTTTCAGAGTCCATTAAGGCAGGGGTCCCCAGCCCCAGGGCCACAGACCGATAGCGGTCCATGGCCTGTTAGGAACCAGGCCGCACAGCGGGAGGTGAGTGGTGGACGAGCCAGTGAAGCTCCATCTGTATTTACAGCCGCTCCCCACTGATCGCATCACCGCCTGAGCTCCACTTCTGTCAGCATCATGGTGAGGTGTATAATTATTTCATTATGTATTACAATGTAATAATAATAGAAATAAAGTGCACAATAAATGTAATGCGCTTGAATCGTCCCGAAACCACGTACCTCCCCCACCCCGGGTCTGTGTAGAAATTGTCTTCCATGAAACCTGTCCCTGGTGCCAAAAAGATTGAGGACCAATGCATTAAGGAACCTTAGGAACTGAAAAAGCAGAAAAACCAAGCTGCCTACAGTCGTTTTACTGTTAAATTCACCTAATTCCAAACACGTAATAATTAGGTAAGGATTAGCCTCATCAGCCTATGACTCTTAGGCCCTAAACCACCAGTTACCCTACTGGAGCCCAGTCAGGCCACATTCCTCACGTGGGTCTTTGAATTTCACAAGTTCATTAAAAGGAATGGAAACTGTTGTACTGAGGTGTTCTCGTGATCAATTTTGTTTGTTTGTTTGAGGAGGATCCCCTAATTGGCGAATGAGTCTTTCTAAGTAATTTGCATCCTAAAAACCTCTCAACAAGAATGAGTCATAACGTACAAATTGATAAACTGGACTCTATCAAAGTTAAAAACATCTTCAGAAGACACTGTTGGAAAAAAGAAGACAAGGCACACACTAGAAGAGAATATCCTTCCTTAACACACGTATCTGATAAAGTGTTGGGATCTAGACTAGATAAAAGCTTCTCAAGGCTTAATAATATGACAGGCTTCTCAAGGCTCAATAATATGAGAAACATCTCAATAAAAAACATGGGCAAGAGATTTGAAAGAGGCTTCATCGCATAAGATACACAGATGGAAAATTAGCACATGAGAAGATGTTCAACATCATCAGTCACTAGAGCAAGACAAATCAAAACCATGATGAGATACTGGTACACACCCACTACGATGGCTACAAAAGCACATCAGGTGCTGTCAAGGATGCAGAGCAACTCCGAGTCTCACACATTGCTGGTGGGGTACAAAGCGGTACAGCTACTTTGGAAAACAATTTAACAGATTCTTCCGAAAGGAGATATCCACTATATATTACCCACCATCTGACTCCCAGGTTTTTATCTAGGAGAAATGAAAATATACATTCATAGAAAAGCCTGCCCGTGTTGAGTTTGAGGGGACAAAATACTCTGGAGCTGCAGATGTGTCGGGCTAAGACGAAGGTGTGTTGCTTTATTCATAATTGACAAAATCTAGAAACAATCCAAACATCCGTCAACTGGTAAATAAACAGACCGTGGGATACCTGAGCGATACCGCTCAAAGGTAAAAAAAATGGAGCTACTGATTCACATGACACGTGGAAGGCTTCCCAGTGGATCATTCGGAGTGAAAGAGGCCAGACTCAAAGTGTACATACTCTGATTCTGTTTATGTGAAACTTTGGAAACGGCAGCACCATGGAGACAGGAAATGAGGCAGTGGTTGCTGGGGACTGGGGTGGTGGCGGTCGAAATCGTCAGGGCGGGGGAAGACTGGCTATAGAGGGGATTAAGGGTGATGGACATGCTCTATACTTTGACTCTGGTGGGAGGTCCATGACTGCATGTGTCTATCACACTTGATAATGGTGAAATGATACCTCAATGAATCTGACTTGAAACCAGACACACGAGGAAATAATGGGACCTTTTAATTAACCTTAGGAATTGTATTAGCTCCACTATTTTTGTGTGTTTAAGAAATGGGCTCATTTTCCAGACAAAACTCTAATTCGAAAAGATACATGCACCCTTATGTTCATAGCAGCACTAGTTACAACAGCCAAGACATAGAAACAACCTAAACGTCCATCGGCAGATGAATGGATAAAGAGGATGTGTTACATAAATGCAATGGAATACTACTCAGCCATAAAAAAGAATGAAATGATGCCGTCTGTAGCAACACGGATGGACTGAGAGATTATCGTACTAAAGTGAAGGAAGTCAGACAGAGAGAGACAAATACCGTATGATATCACTTACATGTGGAATCTAAAGTATGACACCAATGAACTTACCTACGAAACAGAAACAGACTCATAGACATAGAGAACAGACTTGTGGTTGCCAAGGGGGAGGAGGGTGGAGGGACAGAGTGGGAATTTGGGGTCAGCAGATGCAAACTAGTGTATACAGAATGGATAAACAACAAGGTCCTAATGTACAGCACATGGAATTATATTCAATATCCTGTGATAAACCATACTGCAAAAGAATATAAAAAGGAGTGTATGTACCTGTATAACTGAATCACTTTGCTGTACGGCAAACATTAATGCAACACTGTAAATCTACCATATTTCAATTAAAAAAAGAGAAATGGGCTGATTTCATGATAAGTTTATGCAATTTCTCCCCAAATACATCTCTGTCAGGAGTGTGTTTCCTATTACCAACAAAACAATAGTCAACTCACCAAGTGACTTCCATTATACAGTTCTCACTGCTGTAAATCTCAAGGGATATTTTCAGCATTCCTTTGCAAATTGAAAGAATGACGTACATGAAATGGCTTTGACAAGACAGAAGCCTTAAATAACTGGGGATTTTATAAAACTTAGATTCTGTAAGGCCAGAAGCATTACAATTTTAAGGTTTATTGGCTTTTTTCCCCTTCTCACTAAGTTGTTGAGATTTAGCACAACTTTGTGATTATTTCTGGAGTTTGCTTTTATCTAGATAAACTACTTAAAAATTTTATAAAAGAGGGAACCTGTGTATAGCATTCTGCAGTTTACAGAGTGTTTTATATACATTGTCTATTGGATTTTCTCCAGCCCCTCCTATGGTAGGCCCAGCATCTTCCTGTTCTAATTTTCAAGCAGAGGACACAGGAGTTAAGACTCCTCCCAGTTAACAAGAGGCTGGGCGGACGCTCGAACCCGGGTCCTTCCGTACCAAACCCCACATGCTTGCCCCTTATTCTGTCCAGTCAAAGTTCGCCTTGTATTATTGCACAAGCTCTGAGGGGAATAAAGAACGATCCTTGTCCCAGACGGCTTTGCGCAGAAATGACAACTCAGAGGAGTCTTCGTCTGATGTAGGCAAATTGAAGATCCGTCCCATTTGAACGTGCAGGTTGACTGAAGTTTCTGTGTGTGCGGGCAGGTATAATGAAGGGTTGGTAATTAAATGAGTGAAGAAAAGTAAAACCTGTGAGCGTCTGGTTCCTGGGGAGGTCGTCACACCACAAAGTGTTCATTGTTGTCACCGTGTGGAGCGCCAAACACTGTGACTGTCATCAAGAGAGCAAGAAAGAAATCAAATCACCCAAGGCACTTTGTCCAGCTCTCTCAACAGAAGAGCTTTATAATACAGAGTGGCTATTATAGCCCTTTCGGTTTCACTGCATTGCTTTTATAAATAGGATGTGCTTCTCTATAAATAGCATAAAGGCAATATACTGTATAGGCCTTTGTGAAGTCGGGCTTAGTGAGAGCGGCAGGGGGCAGGGCAGCATCCGTCCCGCTGTGTGGGCGTCGTCCTAGCCGCAGGCACCTGTTCAGAGACACCTGGGCCAGCCACCCACCGTGGCTGTCCCCAAGCCAGGAAATACATGGAATCTCGAAAAACCCAATGCAGATGAGTGATCAGAATGATTGTCTAGCCCATATTTGGGGCACTAGATTTCCTACATCTTCCAGGCTCACCTTTGAGCTGGTCTACGGCCTCTCCCCCTCTCTCTCTCTCCCCTCCACCCCCTACCTTCTCTGTCTGAAGATTAAGCAACAAAAGATGTCTTCTGTAAACCAAAGTAGGAAGTACCGTTGGCCTGCTCCCTGGTTGATGTACCCATGTGTAACTGTAGGATTTAATTTTGCTCTGCATTAATCAAACAACAATAAAAGCCATAAAAACCCCACTAGGAAGCATTTTAACTTAAGACCCCGTGCTAAACACCCGGGGACTCAGCCCATTGTCTTCTCCGGTGCCCCTGTAACAGGAATTAGAGAGCAGGAGAAAGAAAGAAAAATCGAGTCACTTTTTTCTTTGCATAGAAAGGGAGAAAACATATCATAAATTAAGGGTAGTGGGAGTGAAATCAAGGCCAGAGGTAAACGTCGTCGTGTGATTGTGTGAGCAGCTCTCCTTCCGGGCCCTGCCAGCTGCTGCACCTTCTTCCCGTGTTCAGATGAAAGCCATGATGGTCGACACGTGCAGACACACAAAAGAACCTATTTGGACTGGCGTGTCAGCTCATCTTTATCAAATGTTGCACAGGTATATTTTGTTGCCATGCTTCATTACCCCAGAATGGCATGCCTGAAATGTTTGTCTCTTCTATAAACCCAGTCGCTATCCCAGGCAGGCACATTTGACAGGGCAATAGACGGGTGTTTCTTTCACAGGCATGGCTTTGTAAAGGCTGGACAATTAGGGAGGGTAAGGGAGAAAGAGAGAGAAGGGGGGAGAGGAAAAGAGAGAGAGGGAGAGATGGAGGAAGGCAGAGAGAGGGAGAGAGAAAGAGAGAGAGAGGAAGAGATTTGTTAAAAAAATTAATGTGTGTGTCGTGTGTGCGTTTTCAAAGTCTTTAATAAATAAAGGAAACCTAAAGAGCTGCATAAGGAACCTGGATTGTATTTTTGAAAAGATCATTGCCCTGTGATCAGGAAACATCTTACTCAGCCAGCCAGGTGATAGATTGAAAAATATCAAGCTTTAAAAATAATTTCTGTGAAACAAAAGGAGATAGGGCAAGTGTCAGGGAAGAGTACGGTCATGGTAAATAAGACGATCATCACGAGGAGTGAAATTTGGTTTCTGTTACACGTAAGACGCTTGCATCAAAATCCACCTCTTATCTTCCGGTGGCCTCCTGGAAAATCAATATTTTCATCCTGTGTGATATAGATTAAGTTCTTGGGAATTAGAATCGGGTAGGCCTATATTTTATTCTCCCCCCTTAGAGCAACTATGATAATGACTTTTGCAAATCAGAGAAGGAAGCGTGAAGGTTTGGGGACTCGGAGGTCCATCCGATTTCTGGCCTTTTCTATGGGGCTGCTGTCCCCATCGTGTCCTGCAAGCTGACCCGTAGCTTCCAGGGAAGTAAGTCACCCGTGGCTGCACTGCCAGAAGCTCCGTCCTGGGTACAGGGAGCTGTTTTCCATCTGAGTTGATATTAACACAGCATTCTCGGCAGAACTATGATTAACCATGACCTTCACTTGTTACCTAGAAAAGAAGGGAAAACAATAATCAATTTCAACCTGGGGGTTTCCAGAAACAACAAAATGAACTATGTATTTTTTTTGGGGGGGTGGTGGTTTTGTCAGCCTCAGGGATGTCAGCTGATGCCTCGATGGAAATTCACGGAATGCTTCTTATATCTGAGGCGGAGAGGAGAGTAAATTCCACAACACCTGATGTCATCACCGAGCCAGATGAGTTTGGAATTCAGAACCCTAAGGCTGTAGAGGGCGGAACGGTGCACGGCGCGTCCGAAAGAGCACCCGGGAGGAGTTGGAGGTGGCTCCAGAATCGGACACACGGATCTAGATGCCGCCAAACGAGGTGTGTTCGCTCTCCGTGGTTTAAACAGAAACTGTGAAGAGTCTCACGTCAGTTAAGCTTAGATCAGATTTTGTCGTGAAAGGAGCTTCGAAAATATTTTCGGTTTTCCAGCCTTTCGGGATTTTGTAATTGCAGATCAGGGACCGCACATCTGCACCCTTTTTCATACAAAAGCCCGCTCTGCTGTCACTAAGGAGATGTGGCCGCACACGGAAGTGCTACACCCGGCCAGGCCCTTCAGAGGCTGGCAGGTGGCATTGTCCCCACAGCACGTGTGCACTCACGTGACCTCCATCAGAGGCTAGGACTCCAGAAGAAGGTGGAGCTTGGCTGCCAGCTGGGGACACCCCAAAGGACTGTGCTCCGCGGTCCCTGCATCCACCGGCCGTCCCTGCATCCACCGGCCGTCAGCTGCTTCTCTCGCTACTTTTAAAGTTAAAGGCCTCCAGCTTCCCCGGGGGAGAAACCTGCCTTTGGCCTGCTCTGGCATTGGGTGCTTCAGTGCCGGCTCCTCTCTCTTCCTGGTCCCCAAGGCCCGTCCGCCTCTTGCGTGTAAGTGACCACCGCCCCGAAGTCCCTTAAACACCCCGGGTGCGTGTCACGCTGGCAGTGGACTGTTAACGACTCCTGCCCCTACAGTGAGCTTTCCATGTGGACCGCCAGTTCCTCTGTGAGCCAGGCAGCCCCTCGAGCTCTGGCTGTGTTGCCTCTCGTTTGCACGGCCTCAGAGAGGTCACTCCATCACTCCTGGCCTCGGTCTTATCGTCCATAAGCTCCCTTTGAGCTTTAGTGGCCTTTGGTTACTTTTCCAACCTGGAAAAAAAGGTATGTTATTATTTTCTTTTTTCAAGAATTGAGAAAGGTCAAATCTGTGCGCGCGTGTGTGTGTGTGTGTGTGTGTGTGTGTGTAACTCCCCTACAGTGGGAGAGTAACACATTTTTGTAACTTATGAGCTGATCTGGATGGTAGCCCAAGTTTAAACTGGGCTTCCCATTAAAACTTTGTAACAGAGTCTCTTTATGGCCCATCGAAGAAACACACACACCACCCGGAACCTGGGATTGTACAGACCATGAAGGCTGCATCACAACGAATGTGTGACAGCCTCCTTTGGGGAACATAATTAAATATAGTTTGACAACAAAATTTTCTCTAGAAGAATTCTCTTGGTGGGCAGCGTTTCAAGGTTTCCTTAGGCCAAATGAATTAAATGTTGTACCCTAGAGGCGACACAGAAAGAAAAAGTGCAGATATTTAGTAGAGGTTTGTGGCGGCAGATTCCGACGCTCGGAAAATGAAAGTTTAGTGGTTATTTGCAAGTTATCTGTATTTACGAGAAACAAAGTGAAAAACGAATTTGAGGTCTTGGAATATTTCTGTCCAGGAGACGCCTTTACTGAGGGCAGCGGTGCGGGGGATGCCTGGGAATCTTGATCCGACTCTCGCAGCCCTGGTTGGGGTGTGGGTAGCTCACCTCTCAGCGGCCCCATCCCCTGACCTCTCCTGGTCAGTGAAGCGAGATGCCTTCTTTTGGCTTCTGACGGCACCCTTCCCCTCCCAGGGCTGTGTGGTCCTGCCCTGACCCCAACTCACCACTTCTTCCTTCCTTCCCCAGTGACTTGGCCCTGTGAACTCGGAGGGGAAACAAGGGAGGCAATGGAGGGCCTGTTATTTCATCAAAGCAGAAAAAAGCAACACCTTGGAGGTGAGTGATGGATATTGTTATGAGTGAGGTGTAGCTCCCGGCAGGTGAGCCCTGTGCTAATGAGGCGCCACCTCCCGCTTCCTGACAGATGACTGTCATTGTTCAGACGTGCGTCCGCGTGATTGATGGCTGGGTCACCCTGCCCCGCAGTCGCAGTTGGAGGCGCTGCCTTCCTCCTGCTGATGTCTCTGATCTGCTGACCCCAGGATGACCCAGCAGAGGTGGAGCTGAAATTAACATGTCATTTTCTCTAGTTAAATTAAAAAAAGGGGAAGTGGGGGCAGAAAGGAGGGAGAGAAACTTCAAAACAGAGCAAGTATGTAGCCCAACACAGAAATGTCGGTCCTGCAGAAAGTCCCAGCGGTGTCTGAGGCTAATAACGTTGCTAATAAAGATTGAAAACATATGTTAATGCTCACGTATGTCATGTCAGTTTAGCCCAGATAAAAAAGAGACTCTGCGTCTTCTCTGAGTGCGGAAAAGAAGATGCTACAGCAGCTCTTGAACGGCTGTGCGCCCTCATCAGTGGGGTCCCCAGGGGAGCTACCCTCGACCTTCCTTCGATGTTATCGAGGGCCTATCTTGCCAGTCACTGTTCTGCCTTTACCAAAATCTGTTTTAAAAGGTGTTTTCAGATCGCTGCTCAGTGTGGTGAGGATGGTTTTCTTTGCAGCTCAGGAGCGGATGTTGTGTGTTTTAACTTCGTGTGCCAGGAGGCTCAGAGATTTTGAAAGAGAAAGAAAAAGTGTTTTCACTTTCACATTACGTTCGAAATGTAGCCAATCAGAGACTGTTGGAGCTGGGAAGTTCAAATAATTTCATTTTGCTTTTGGGATTATCATCCTACTTCATGAGAAACCGTGTGAGGTTGTCTGATTTAGCAGCTAGTTAATAACAAGTTAGTAGAAAAGCTGGATGAAACCAAATTCTTCTAACGCTTCCTCCTTGATTTTCTTTTGGAAAATCGACTCGAAATGGTCTTTTCCCCCCTCTTCCCAATTAGTCATTTTTCTTCTCAAACTTTCACACAATGATAATTGTTGTTTTTTTTTTTTTTTTTTTTTTTTTTTTTTTTTTTTTTGCGGTACCGGCTCTCACTGTTGTGGCCTCTCCCGTTGCGGAGCACAGGCTCCGGACGCGCGGGCTCAGCGGCCGTGGCTCACGGGCCCGGCCGCTCTGCGGCACGTGGGATCTTCCCGGACCGGGGCACGAACCCGTGTCCCCTGCATCGGCAGGCGGACGCTCAACCACTGCGCCACCAGGGAACCCCGATAACTGTTCTTTTAAAATTTTGATATATAGCCTTACTGGGCAGCTAGTTTGACATAGTAATAAGTGGTTGATTTGCATACTTCAAAAGTAAGGAGAATGCTGTGGTTTCATTATGTCTTTAGACATTTTGAACATTTTTATGTGACCTTTATAAGGTCTTGACTTGGGAATCTATCTAAAATTGTTAAGGGTTATCTGACCATTATCTGTTCCATCTCAGTATTAGTAGCTGAACATGACACTTGATTTTAGTAGGTAAGAAGGGGGCAGACACATCCATCAGAAAAACCTCCCCGTCTTTGTACAGCCAGGCAGATGGCAAGATAAACACTCAAAAATGGATCCGTAGACTACAAACTATTAAGAAGAAGAGATGAAGCAATGTTACCGTGTTGTGAATAAACTTATTTTCCCTGCGTGTAGGAGAAATATGATGGCAGATTTTAGTAGGCTTATCATCGTAATATTACATTACTGATCTCTCTCTCTAAAGTGGTTCATTCATGGGGAGTTACATAATTTTGGGGACTGAGCAATTTATCAGATCATGTCCCTTTGCAGGTGAGAACTTCTCAAAATGAGCATGACAGGGTTCAAGTTGTTAAGCTCTGATTTGCGATGGGACCCTTAGATCTTGCCTTACAGTTATTTTGGATTTTCTGAGACAGTTCTGAATACAAGCAATTTAAATTTATCCACTAAAGCGATTCACTAACCGTATAATGAAATGATGAATATTTATATAAATTAGTGCATAACTTAGAAAAAGTCCATTGTTAGACTTAGTATTCCAAGATTTGGTTCAGAAAGGGTCACGATGATTCTATAAAAATTTGACAAACTGTATCATCCTCAGCAGGGAATTTGTCAGGACTCCCCTTGTGTCCGAGAATCATTTATGGTTGGGACTTCAAGGAGATCAAGTGGGTTCTCATTTGCATTGATTTCAGGAAGCACTGAATAAATACGTATTGAGAATCTACTGGGTCCTGGGCACAGTCCAGCCACATCTAGGTTTAGGTAGGCAGAAAATCTCCCTGATGTAAGCAAAGATGGGTATATGCCAGTTAAATCCGGTTGCCTGCATTTCTGTGTGTTACAGCTGATGGGTGGCAGGATGTGGTCAAAACTGCCCAGTTCTGGAAAAGCTACCCATGGGGCCTTCCTTTCCTGGTCTGTAGGCAGCCCATCTACAACATCAGGGAGTGGGATTGATAATTCTCAGAGTCTCGGACCACAGTTTATAATTCTGCTCTGTGCAACACATCATTCTGCCCTACATTCAAAGACTACCAGGAGAAATCTGTAATTAATGAGCCACTGAAGGATTTTTTTCTTTTTTTCCTTTTTGGGTTAGAAATACAATCAAAGGTCTGAACACTCAAATTAGTAGCGGATGTTGGGAGTGGTAACGGTACTCATGAGTGCGTAATCGATTTGCGTTTGGGCTGGAAGCTGACTTTTTTTTCATTTCTGGGACAAGCCACTTAATCACATTTGGGTTAAAAAGCAGCGACCAGTGAGGAGAGGACGGGGGCTGGGTGACAATGGGAATCAGGCTATCGTCCTGACGGCCCAGCCTTGCTGGTTCAGGCTGATTCTTGACGTACAGACTCAGAGGAGGAACCTCCAGATAGGAGAGAATGAATCTGTCAGATCCATTTTTCTTCTTTTTCTTGAGAGTGAATTTATTTTTCATGTTTTGAAAGGAGTTTGTGACCATGTTGCCATAAAGTCCCTTTTCTCCTGGAATCACATTTCCATTTTCGTTTCTAACAAAGCACATATTTGGGTCTCAGTATCTTATTGGTTCATCTCTCTCTGTCCTAACAATCCTTTGCATTTCACACTTTATGCCAAAGAAAGAAATGTTGTGAATGCAGCTCGTAATGATGATGGATTACAACGTGAGGCCTCGTGGCCGGCGAGTTGGCCAAATTACCCGAGCCTGCCATCCTGCTGACTTGGGTCTGAATTATGGAGAAGATGAATTTTGGAATCTTTTCTGCTGCTAGGACAATGAATAAGCTTTGTTAGTAGACGGTAGAAACGTTGGGGGACACGGGGATTGTGTAGCCTCAGAAATACAGCAAAATGGGGTCTGGCTAGACTTTGGCCGACATCCGAGAGGCCAGAAGTACAAAACACAGAAGGGAACATGGAGGAGGCCCCGGGATCCATCCTGCAGACTCTGAAGCCCCCTCCTACCTTCTCCTTCCCTGTCTGGACCGCTGACCTCTGGCCGAGGGAAGGTCAAGGTCTGGCTGGGAAGTACACATGGTCACTTCAGGTCAACTTCCAGGGACTCCTGGCAACTGTTTTTCCTCCCCAGTTACTTTACTCACCTTGTAACTTTAAAAGCTTGTCAGTCCATTAAGGATCACCTTCCCTGGACCAGATCTTTCGGCACATAACTGATTAGAGAGAATAGTTTGATGCCCTGACGTGTGCACCCCAGTCTTCTCGCCTCGGAGCATCTGAGGGCCCCTGGCCTCTCACGGTGAACTCCCTCCCCTCTGGTGGTCTGTGCTCCGGTCTTCCCCCCATCCCCTGGGGGCTACTGCTCCAGCAGTAATGTCTCCTACCCTTCTTTTTGTGGTTTTCGATTTCTCCTCCTCCATTGGCTCTGTCCTCTCAGCATTTACGTTCCTCAGATTGTTCTCCTCCTGTCAAACCCTCCCTTAGCGCCTTGTCTCTGCCCCATTTCTCTGGTCTTTACAGCCACCTAGACCCCCAACTCACTGCCTATCCGTCCCCAGCCCCCCACTCCACAAGGCAGGGAGGGTGACTTGGTCCTGACCGGCCCCTGTATTCTTTACCCACTAGACCTCTGCAGGTCTGCTGCACTTGACCAGCTTGGCTTCCTTGTGAGCCTTATCCTGGATTTTTCCTATTCCCTGTCTGTTTCTTCTCACTCATTAGACCTTTTCCCCCACCTCTGTTTTTCATATATTGCTGTTCTACACGGCTTTACCTTTTCCTCCCTCCCTCTGCCTCCCTCCCTCAGACCTCTCTTTCCACCCCCTCTTTCTTTCTCTATTCCCCAGAAGTTTCTTTGCAGTCAGCCTTATGAAGGCTGAAGCCTCCTAAATCTGAACCTCTAACCCTGAATGCCCATCTGAAACCCAGAACTACATCCCCTAGTTGCCTGTAGGACATTCCCTCCTGGACCAACTTACTCCTTCTTTGCTTGACTCATTGGTCTAAGCAGTGTTTACTGAAGGTCTCTGTGCCAGGTGCTGAGCCAGGCCCTGGAAAAACAGCAGTGAAAAATTCAGTCTCTGCCCGCAGGCAGTGTGTTGTTTAGCGGCTGGATTCCGACAAGAAAGCAAGAATTTCTAATATGTTCTCACGTGGCTGTGATGGTGGTGATGACCGTATGTCATGGCAACAGTTTACGATGTGGAGGGAGAGCTGTGCTGAGTCTTCTAACACATGCGGGTCCGTTTGCTTAGGTCTTCTATGACTTTCATCTGTGTTTTAAAATTTTCAATATATGGATCCTGAATATGTTTTGTTAAGTATATAAGTAAGAATTTCATTTTCTTGGGAGTGATTGCAAATAATATTATTTTAAATTTTGATTTCCTTAGTTCATGGTTAATATATCCAAATGGAATTGACTTTTGTGTGTTAATCTTGTTTCTGCAAACTTGATGAACTCACCTTCTAGTTCTGAGAGTTTTCTTGCATATTCTTTGGGATTTTATCGCAAATAAGGATAGTTTGATTTCCTCCTTTCCAATCTATTTTATTTTTATTTATTGTTTTCTTGCCTTATTGCAGTTCCTGGAACTTCCAGGAAGATGTTGAATAAGAGAGAATGGATATTCTTGACTTGTTCCTGATCTTAGGAGAATAACACTGAGTGTTTCGTCATTAAGTATAATGTTAGATGTAGGTTTTTTGGAGAAGTTCTTCATTAAGTTGAGGAAGTATCTTTGTATTCCTAGTTTTCTGACAGTGTTTTTAAAAATTATGAATGGATTCCATACGGACAGAGAACATACTCTGCATTATTTCAATTTTTAAAGGTTTGTTTTATGGTCCAGAATATCAACATATGGTCTTTTTTTCTTGGTAACTGTTCCATGGGTGCTTAGCAACTGTCCCCCCGCCCCCCAAATAAATATTCTACTGCTGTTGGGTAGAGTGTCCTCTATATGTTCTATTGGTTGATTGTGTTGCTCAGATGTACACCTGGGCTGCTTTTTTTTTTTTTTTGGTGGTACGTGGGCCTCTCACTGTTGTGGCCTCTCCTGTTGCAGAGCACAGGCTCCGGACGTGCAGGCTCAGTGGCCATGGCTCACGGGCCCAGCCGCTCCGCGGCATGTGGCATCTTCCCAGACCAGGGCACGAACCCGTGTGCCCTGCATTGGCAGGCGGATTCTCAACCACTGCGCCACCAGGGAAGCCCTGGGCTGCTTTTCTGTCTAGTAGTTCTGTCGTTCACATAGAATGTGGTGTTGAAGCCCTCAAGGCTTTGCTTCATATATTTGGAGGTTCTGTTGTTTGGTCCCTACACATGTGGGATTGTATACTTTCCTGGTAGATGGATCATTTTAACATTATATAATGTCCCTTTTTTGTCTCTAGTAATTTTCTTTGCTCTGAAGTCTCCTTTATCTGATATTGATATTGCTACTCCAGCTTTTTGTGAATAAACGTTTGCATGATATATCGTTTTCCATCCTTTTACTTTCAATCTATGTGTTTGAGTTTGAAATGAATTTCTTTTAAGCAGCATATAGTGGGTCCTGTTCTTTTCATATATTGCATCAGTCTCTGCTTTTTACTCTTATGTATTTACACCATTTACACCTAAAATGGTTATTGATATGATAAGACTTAGGTCTGCCGTTTTATTGTTTGTTTTCTGTATGTTTCCTTTGCTTTTTGTTTCTCTACTCCTATTTTCTTGCCTTCCTGTGGGTTACTTGAACATGTTTTAGGATTCCACCTTGATTTGTTTATTGTATTTTTGAGTGTATCTCTTTGTGTAGTTTTCTTGGTGTTCGCTCTGGTGTTACAATTACACATGTGACTTATCATGGTCTACTGGTAGCAACATTTTACCAATTTGAGTGAAGTGTGTACACGTCACTTCCACTTAGGTCCCTTTACCTGCTCTACACTTAAATATGACTTTATTGAGTGTGTTATCACTTTCTTTCAACCATCATATATTATTTAGAAAATTCGCAAGGAAAAGGATAATTGATTATATACTCTCATACTTCTACTCTTTCTTTGCTCTCTTTTCTAATGCTACAAAATTTCTTCATTTTTTCATTTTCTTTACATTTGAAGGACTAACTTTAAGCATGCTTTAAGAGCTGGTCTGCTAGTCAGAAATTCTTTTCTTTTTTCCTTTCATCTAAGAGTGTTTTTATTTTTCCGTCATCCCTGAAGGATAGCTTTACTGGTTGACAATTCTCCTCTTTTAGCACTTGAAAACTGTGTGGCACTTCCTTCTGTCCTCCGTGATTTCTACTGAGGAATCTGTTGTCACTTGAATTTGTGTTCCCCTAAAGGTAATGTATCATTTTTCTCTAAATGCCTTCAAGAGTTTTTCTGTCCTTAGTTTTCAGCAGTTTAATTATGATATGACTTACCATAAATTTCTTGGGGGTTATTGTATTTGAGTTTTATTCAATTTGCTGAATCTATAGGTTTAAGGTGTTCACCAAATTTAAGAAGTTTTCATCCATTATTCCCTCAGATACTCTTTAGCTCCACAGTTTTTCTCCTCACCTTCTGAGAGGATCTGATACGAATGTTTGGTCTTCTGTTATTGACCCCAGGTCTCTGAGCCTTGGTTCATTTTTTTGGTAGCTCTGTGTTGTTCAGTCTGGGTACGTTTTATTGATCTGTCCTTCTGTTCCTCGATTCCATCTTCTGTCTTCTCCATTACACTGTTGGATACTCTACTATTTAAAAAATTTCTAATATTGTATTTTTCAGTTCTATTATTTCCATTTGGTTCTTTTTTATGAAGTCTATTTCTTTGCTGGTATTTCTCTGCTTTTTCATTTGTTTCAAGATATAGCATAATTGTTTACTGAAGCATTTTTATAATGGATGCTTTAAAATTCTCGTCAAATAATTCTAACATCTGATTCCTCTTAGTGTTAACATCGTTTGATGGACTTTTCTCATTCAACTTGTGATTTTCTGATTCTTGGTATTATGGGAGATTTTTACAATTATATCCTGGACATTTAGAGTATTATGTTAGGAGTCTCTGGGACCTTTTAAGTATTTTATTTTAGAAGGCAGTCACTCTCTTTAAGCTTTGCCTGTAGATTCTAGTCTAGCTTTATAGGCTGTGGTTCCAAAAACAATCAAAATTTTCAGACCCTTTGTGGTGCCATTTTGATCTGCCTGGCTTATCTTGTGCTGCTGGTGTTCAGATTGGTTCCTGTTGGTGCTGCCTGAGAGGGTACCAGGAGATTCCCCAGGCTGGACCACCTGGTGTATCTAGGTGCGGGGGGAGAGTCTCTGACCTGCAGGGATAAAGAGGTTTCCCATAACTGGGGACTTTATGATGGAAGTCCCCTTACTCATGCCACCCCGTGCCTCTTGGGGGTGAGGGGTTCGAGGTGAATGAGAGCACATGTCATGAAAAAATGAGATAAGGAAATGAACAAAGGCAATGTGGTCATGATGGAGAAGGTGGGTTGGAAGCCAGATGGATGAGCAAAAACCAAGAGACAATGAAAGAGGAAGTTAGGTGAACTGCCAGGGTTCCATTAACTAGGATGGTCAGTGCTGATAGTACAGGTTGGGAGTCAGATGTAAAACGGTCAGTCCAGTACTGGGCATATTAAATTAAAGCATCTTTAGAACATATTTTTGAATCTCTTAAAGTTAAGAACTCTAAGTTGCTACATCAGGTTTGGGTGGACAAAGGCAGTGTTGGTGTAGACATAGCGTCAGGGGTAGAGAGGTTGAGGACTCAAGACTGTGAATTTGGAGCCGTTCATGTTGTGGGTAAGACAGAGCAGAAGAGACACATGAACGAACAACAGCATAGAATCGTCAACAACACACACATTTGACTCTGGTTGACCTACTGAGTTAGGGGAGTGAGTGTTATTGGAATACAGGAAAATTTAAAACATTCAGGTTTGTTCAAGATTACATGTAATTACGTATTTCATGTAAACTATGCAGATATGGTCAGGATTACATGTAATTTTTGTGTAAGTAAATATATGGTAGATTATTTTTAACAATGCCAGGGTTTTGTATTGTCTCTTATACAAGTTTTATGACAACCACACATTCTAACCATGAACGTGGAATACGTGAGGCTGCACAGATCTCTTTTAGGTTTGACCTCCTTGCACTGAGCTTATAGCCAATACTTTCCAGAGCATAGTTCATTTTAGTGAACCCTGTTCTGACATTGATACCCATCATAACATTGGTAATCATAACATTAATTCTCCTGGAAGTTCCTTGGAGTTAAATTAAGTCACATACAATTTAAATATTGAAAAAAAATAATGACTTTCTTTAAAAAACATAAATATTGCCACTAAATATAATGACCTAAGGCCTCAAAATTAAGATTCTGTTAATATCAGTAAAGGTAAAGGTGAAATACAAGACGTTTCTGGAGAGAAACGTACTGATACAAAATGGTAGTCCTAAAAACCTTCATATATCTAGTTCCCAGAATAATACTTCTAAGAGCTTATTCTGAGGCATGGTTCAGAGATTATTTTAGAAAAAATTACTGGTAACTTACTTGATTGATGGAAAACTCTGTCCATAGGTTTCTGTGGAGAAGATCTTGAATTCGGTAGAAATGCTCTGCTCCTCATGTGTCTGTCTGAGTCTCTCCCACGATCTTATTGAACACAGGAGGACCGGAGACACAGGAGGACTGGAGGTGTAGGAGGACCAGAGAGCAGGTTGTCAAGGCACGTGGTCTTGACACGGGGGTGGGGGAGTTGTGTTGGGAAGTTCACAGCGCCTCACTTTGGGGAGCCCCTCGATCCCCCCTCCTTTCTCTTTCCCTCTCGTCCTTTCTCCTCTCCACTCCTCCTTTTAATGGTTTAAAAGGAGGAGTGGAGAGGGGTGGAATAAACATTTAACAACACGTCTCGATCTTGAGAAGGATGCAGATGTGAACCAGTGGTCATAAATTAATGAGGCCCTATCTTAAGAGCTCTGAATACAATACTGGGCATAGTTTTACACTTCTGGGGATTTGCATTAAGGAGTGCTTAGTCCTGATGAAACCATTGCCTTAACAACACAAAAAGTCCCTTCGACTCACTTGGCTGAACGTTTCAGGAAATAAGGATTTGCCAGGTCTAGTGAGCACACACCCGGGGAAATGTGCAAGCTATTATAATTTTCCTGAGATGAGAAGGATCCCACAGCTTTGCCAAGTTATCTGCTTTAAGACACAACAACCATCTAGAAGGTTGAGTTCTGCAGAGAACATGCAAAGCGCTGACATGGGCACAGAGAAGCTGCATCTGAAAAAGGTAGCAATGTGGTTATGCTCTTTGGGGGTGATGGGTAGGTAAAGAATTCGGGCTGAGTCCAGCTGCTGAAGGAGGTCTCTCTCTGTTTCTGTGTCTCTCTCTCATTTCTTTTCCTTGAAAGTAAGTAGGCTGCTGAATCCATTCGGTTGTGTCAAATCATTTCTTAAGTAAAAAGCTGCAACATCTGAATTCAACGGAAAAAAGCCTGGCCATTCCGGGGGGACGGCAGGAAATCCTGCCTGAGCCTCGGCCTCTGCTCAGGGCACTGTGCCAGGAAGAACAGCTCCTGAGAGCCGGGATAGAACACTTCTTGGACTTTGTAAGCTCGCCTCTGATCTTGGCTGCTTTAGGAAATTGTACTTTAAACCCCTTGGGGCAAGATGGTGGGAAATTGCTAGGCTGACTACACTGAAGGCGGGGTAGAACTCTCAGCACCCAGACGTAGGAGCTATTTTGACTTGAATTCGGGCAATTTCAAAGAGATTGTCAAGACGGACCCACCGAAGAGGCTACTTACACGAATGTGGCTCACCTGGACACAGGGCGACAAGGAGAAAGCTTTGTCCGTCTACAGGGTAGTAAGTCTCTCTTGCAGGACCCGAAGGGCCCCCTCTTCTCGACACATTCGTAAAGCAACAGCACTTCTTTTCAGAGGGTAGTAACAAGAACACTGTCACAACTTTGAAATACACAGAATGTACGACAGAGAAATGAAAGCCATCATACCCCAGCTTGTTAATTGAAAAGCCGTATTTCTTTATTTCTTTTCCTTCTCTGATGATGAAGCTCCCTTTTTTCGTAAGTTGACTAGATGTTCGTTTTGCGTGTGTGTTTGAGGATTGTCTGTGAGCACAGTTCTCTACTGCATTTTGTATTCGTCTTTTTGTTATTAGTCTGTAATAGTTTTGTTGTTTTTTTGTTTTTTTGCGGTACGCGGGCCTGTCACTGTTGTGGCCTCTCCCGTTGCGGAGCACGGGCTCCGGACGCGCAGGCTCCGCGGCCACGGCTCACGGGCCCAGCCACGAACCCGCGTCGCCTGCATCGGCAGGCGGACTCTCAACCACTGCGCCACCAGGGAAGCCCTGTAATAGTTTTAAATATTAAGAATATTCTCTTGGTTGGCCATGCGTGTTGCCTTCGTGTGTGCACACACCTACAGAGATACTTCTTTTTTCCCTAAAGTGGTTATCTTATTTTTAGACTTATTTAAAGAATGGGAGCATTAGTTTGAAGAGCTGGGTCTGTAAAGAGGAGCACATTATGTATGAGTCATTGACCGTCACAAGTGTGGATCTACAGAGATCCGTTAAGTGCTGGAGAGACAGAGCCACATTCTGGGTCTCGGGTAACCGCCTTTCCTGTCTCTCCAGGTTGTCGGGGATTCCTTATCCACGGGCGGCTGTTAAGGCTTTCTGAAGCTTACTGTTTTTATTGTTATCTTGACTGTGGATCCCTGGTCTACGCTCTCCATTTGCCCCCATTCAGATGCACATTAGTCCCAACTGTTCTTTGGAATTAGAACAAGTGGGTTTTGGCATGAAACAGGCTTGGGTGCCAATGGTCTTGTCACTTAGCGAGGGATATTCGCCTGACTCCTCAAGGTCACAGGAATGATGAAAAATGCTGATCTCACAGGACTGATGTCAGGATACATATATGTATACAAATGGGTGTGCATACATGCACACAGTACACATACATACACACATTCACATACACGCAGATTCCCATCTATACACATACATATAAACGCATACGTACACAATATACACACATGTCACACATATACACACACATATATACACATAGACTTACATGAGTATGCACACATACATATGATACATATATACACACATGCACACATGTACATCTAGACATACACACATATCACACATATACACAAAAATACACACACACATATATCCATACACATTTATGCACACGTAAACTTATACATAAATACGCAGATACACACACATACACACACATATGAGAGACAGGACACCTACACACAGTAGGTCTGCAAGTGGAGAAGCTTAGCACAGCACCATGCAATCCGAGAGGGCAACTGAACAGCATCCTGATTACATATGATACAAGATCTTAATTCTCATTTACTGCTCATTCACTTATAACAACAGCATTGTGGGCTGCAGAGACAGGGTTCAAAGGACAGGCAGGACAGGACGCACAGCAGTGCTCTGAGCCGCGCTTCATAGCAGGTGGTGTCGGCAATGCTGGGGAAGTGCGGCAGATCAGGCCACTGCTCAGTTTACAGCCATTTCAGGAGGGCGACCGGATGCTGTGAATGGAGCACGTTTTAGAAGAGGGAAGAGGGAAACGCAGAACTGCCTGCTGGACCGTTAACGCTTTCCCAGTCTCCATGTGTTTGTGATACAAAGTTTGAAACCACATGGGAGCCAACAGCGAGGTTCATAATACCCATACGAGTGCTTCGGGACATGTAGAGAGACACAATTTCCACGTACATTTTAAGCCTAGAAAATACCTTTAAAATCCTTTCAGATGGGAGTTAAAGCGCTTTCTGTTTCCTCAGGGCGAGTGTTGGGGGCGTACTTTAACAAGTTTCAGCGCCCACCCCTCACCACTGACCAGCGACTTGGGCTCTGCCCATCCCCAGCTCTAGCATCCTTCTAGAAGGAGTTCAGAGGAGACCAGGGCCTTGGCTGAGGGCCTAGGTGTCATGTCTAGGCTCAGGGTGGATTCTACTTTTATCTTGAACACTTAGTTTAGTATTTGGGCGTTTGGCTTGGTCCGGGGGTCATATACCTGCCTGGAGGCACGTGTGAACCTGTGCAGCCTCTTCCAGCCCGACACCTTTGTACAGCCCCTCTGCTGGAAACCTTCCCCCACCCCTACCTTGCTTCTATGTGAACTTGCCCTTCTCAGTGACCCCGGGGATTCCAGGCCCCGGCTCTGAATCTGGGCACCTCGGGATGGTCCCTCCCAGTTGGCAAGCTGTCTGCTCGGAAAGGCCAGGTCTCTGCCAGTGACCAGGTGATGTGAAGAGCTGTGACAGGGAGTGAGGTCTGTGCATTTCCAGGCCCAGGTTTTCCATCCCACAAAACGACTTTCCAAACCAAGGGATGTTAGAAATCCATGGATCACTGCGTATTAAGAATTCTCCTCCTGCTCTTGTATCTGACCCACCAGGAGCCGATGTCCAGCCTGTGTTGAACCGTCTCCTTGGTCGTGCTCAGATCGCATGCATATCCTCCCCCGAGATCATAGCCCTTTTCTGTCAGCCCTATTAACACGTCGTCTGTAGACAATTTATATTTGCAATCTGTTTTCACTTCAGAGTCCTTCTCAAAATCTGTTTTCACTTCAGTTTCTATACCTTCATCCTTTCCTACGGAACCTCCTGTATCTCTCCCAGATGACAGGCCGTGGCGAAATGGTACCTGCCTCTGACCCACCTTGAGTCCTACCACACTCCATCCCCCATTAAACACCAACATGAAAAAGTAGTTCTTTAGATGAGGAACCTCACAATGACGCAGTCAGCTCACAAATGAGCTTGGGGGTGGGTGGGGGGGACCAGGGGATCGTTAATAGCTGGACCCAAGGATGGAACTGGGGCTAGACTTGGAGAAGAAGTGACCAGAGGATAAGGGTCAGTGTGTACCCATCTGGCTTAGCGTGAGCTATGCGTTTTGAAGGTGATCCAGTAACTCCCTGGCTGATTCCTTTACGGAGCGTCACGTGGTGACTACAGCACAGGCTCTAGAGACTGACGTCCTGGTCCAAGCCCCAGTGCTGCCAGGCAGAACCTGCATCCCTGGGCACATTAAACCCTTTTGCTTCAGTTTACGCATCTGTAAAATGGGGATAAGAGCAGCTATCTTATAAGATTTGGGGAAGAATACATGAATTCACCCATGAAAAGCACTTAGGACAATTCCTGGCATCCTGTAGTGTTCGATAAACACAACAATAATACAATTATTAGCAGTGGTAATAATTGTTATTCTATTGTGAAGCAAGTCCCATAGAATAGTTGAGGTGAGAACGAATGGGAATGTAATGGGCTGGTGGCAGGTATGGCCCTTCCCAGCTTTACACGTACCAGACTATGAAATACTTCATTACATTCGTGCTATTTTACTCACCAGTGAGTTTATGATTGTGTGTGTAACTCTGCACGGATTAACGCAGACTGAAGGAAAAGCAGTCCTTGGCTTTCAAAAATGTCCAGTTTTATGTCAGCAATTTCAGAAACACTTTACCCAGTTGACTGAGCTCACACGGCCTCTTTCTATATGCATGACAGGATAAGAGGGAAAATATTAGATTATTTTCCACCATTTTTTTTTTTTGCTTCTTTTCCCCTCAGTAATCTGAGAAGTTGACGTGTGGGATGAAAGAATGTTCTCTGCGCCTGGATCTCCCATTGTCCGTCTGCCGCCGTCCCCTTATCTGCACTGGTTCCTCTACAGAACTAATGACTTGAGCTACTACAGACACCCCTTCGATTGTCTGTTTGGCCGAGACATACATTTGCAAGGGTTTCTAATACTGACCCCAAGACCACAGAGGAATAGTTTCACAAAACTATGCCCTTAATTCTTTGGCTTGAAAGTAAAGGCTGTCTGTCACCTCAGTCCAGATGTATGATTGATTTATTTAAAGCCGCTAGAATGTAGGGCTCATAAAGGAGAGTGGCTGTGAAGTACTTGCAACATTGCCTAGGAAGTTGCACTCCCGCCAGTGTGGGAGCAGAATCTGTTCCTTACAGCATCCTCGCTGGGTGCGGCTCAGACAACGGGTGCGTTTACTGAGCCCTGCTCTATGCCACACGCTTACATTCATGATCTCATTGCGGTCTTACCACAGCCGGGGGAGATGATAATATTTTCTGTTCCACAGTCGAGAAAAGTGAGGTTCAAAAGAAGTGAAATGCCTTTCCGCAAATCAAAGGGCGAATAAGTGGCAGGCCTGAGATGGGTGGCCTCTTCCGTCATTAGTCGATAATTCGGTAATGTTATTGAAGGAAAAACAGTTGATAGAACAGGCTTGGCTCTGTGTGATTTAGAGCCTGGGCTCTTAATCATTCATTTTAGTTTGTTATATACTACAGGGACTTAGAAGTGATGGCCAATGGGTTTCCTCCAACGAAATCTGGGTAAATACACAGTGAATTCCAAAATGTTGGGTTGGCCAAAAAGTTCAATCGGGTTTTTCCATACATACGCACCTGAATGAACTTTTTGACCAACCTGATAATTATTGTATTTCGAATAGTTTACACAGACCTCTTGCAATGACAGAAAGTAGCCAATTTCAGGCAACAGGGATAAGTTATTGAGCATTTGTAACTTCTCTGGACTGCACTTACTTCTCCTATTTACCAAAATGGTGGCGTTGTGTCATTTCCATTGAAGGTTATCAAATAGGATGTTTGGTATTAATTTATGGTCATCGGCCGACTGAAGATACATTTTGCTTTTTTCTTGGTTAAAATTTCTCTAGAATTCATTCCTTACCTGGAAATAAAACAGGAGGATGTGCTTTTCATCTGCTCATGTTACCAGACAGTTCTGTGGGGACTTTGCTGTGACAAGCCTTCCAGAGTTGAGGGTGGCCTGAAGTCTTGGAAGGGGTGCTGGAGTTTATAGGGAGTGAGGAACTGCTGGGACACACTGCCTGCAGGAGCCATTGGTGGTAGGAGAAAGGTGGGTGTGATTTCCAAAACCGACAAGTCAAAGAACAGATCACACCATCTCCAGGGGCTGAAAAGCAAGAGAGCTAGTAGCAGTTTCTCGCCTTTGGAAAATGTATCTTATCTTCTGCCAGGGCCCTTCCTGTAATTATTCATTCTTTTCTGGCATGCAGATTGGATACTTGGGACCAATTCCTAGAGATGCCCTTGAAAGTGAGAACCTCTCAAGTGCACCAATGGATATTCGTGCCTTGGTCTCATTTATCTTTTTATTTATTTATTTAAATTAAAAGAAAAATGGAAGCATAGTTGATTTACAATGTTGTGTGAATTTCTGCTGTACAGCAAAGTGATTCAGCTATATGTATATATACATTTTTTGTGTGTGACAAGGAACTAATATTTATTAAGCACTTAATGTATGCTAAATACCAACATTATACTTTAAATTTTTATTATGGTAAGAACACTTAACATGAGATCTAGCCTTTTAAATTTTGAAGTAATTTTGAAGTCGGCCGTACTATTTTTTTTTTTAATATTCTTTTCCATTATGGTTTACAATACAATACTGAATATAGTTCCCTGTGCTGTACAGTAGGACCTTGTTTTTTATCCATTCCATATACAATGGCTTACATCTGCTATCCCCAAGCTCCCACTCCATCCCCCCCAAGCCCCCTCCCCCTTGGCAAGCACAAGTCTGAGCTCCATGTCTGGGTCTCACTTATCTTGAGATTTAAACTCATATGGATTCTGCCTTTGGGTTGCTTGTTATTAGACAAAGTGGCTGGTTATTTTATGGGGGGCATGCAGCTCTGCAGATTAAAAATTCTGATTGACACAAGGCCAGGGAGAGGAGGTAGACCCCGTGGCCAAGCGCCCTGAAAGAACATAGATTTCTGTGGGAAATGTTTGCTTCATTGACTACGATGAGGACAGCTGTTCACTTCAATAAGTGGTCAGATCTGCTACATTTAAATTTTTACTTCTGTAGTTAATTAGTTGCGTTCCTTAGAAAACACTACACAAATCCCTACGTAACGACATTTATTTCTATTGGAAAAGGAGTTGGCATTTCAAGCCCCAGACAACAAAAGGGTTTATTCTGTAGGAATTTCAATTAAAAATACTTTTTTTTTTCATAGTGTAAAGCTGCAAGATATAAATATCACTGAATATTTAGAATAGATTCCAGGTAAAATCATCACACGAAATGAGCACGCTTATTTTTCCTAATTCTTCGTAACAAATGCCTTTTCAGCTCTTTCCCTAACTCTCATTCTAACCCCTAACTCAAGACCTAAGGCTTTTCCTCACTCTCATTAACCCAGTGTTTTTCACGTCTTCTCTTCACTTTTTAATAAGGCACCAGCCACTCCAGGAGAGCTCCGTGTGGGATTGCAGCCTCTTTATCCTCTGCTGGGCACTAGATAGGGGTCTTTCATAATCAGTAAAGGTCTGCAATAATGCAAATTGTGTTCTCGAATTATCAGATCAGTTATACCCAACTTGCGTGATGGCAGCGCATTCTATGAGAGCAAGGACTATATTCAAAGGCGAGAGCCTGACACTTGAGCATTTTTAACATTCCTGACATTTTAAACTTCACCCCAGAAATCTAATAAATTTGAACTGTTGTCTTTTGTTGCAGCTGTAAATCTAAGGAAATCATATGACCTTACACAGAAAATGAAATGTCCATTTACAACAGGAATGTAAACTTTAAATCACTTTAGTCTCTTCCTGGTAGAATTTAAAGTAGCCTATTCAGAGCACCCTTACCAAACCATAGGGGTGGATGCTTCTGGAGATCTTTCTTACACGCATATCCATCCCTACGGACTGTTGACAATCAGCTTTAATTTATTTTTTAGGCATTGTTTGTTTCCGTAAGTAGTAGAAGCCTCTTTCTCCTTTCTCTTTCCTCTTCCCGATTGACTTTTTCTTAACATCCTGATTTCAGGAACTTTTCTATTTTCTTCCAGAAATGGGCGTTGAGAACGCAACAGTTGCAACATCTTTAGAGAAGAACACCCGCAATCCTTCAGGCTTTCTTTATTATTCTCACTATTTATTATAGCAAAATGTTTCAACTGAATATTAAGCCACGGAGGTGATGTGAAAGGATCCTTTTCGTACTCTATCGTTAATACATTTTTTACATTAAAGCATACAAAACTATCAGGGCACCTGACGAAGCTATTTGAAAGGAGAATGTTTGAGTCTCTTGGGAAAAGATGATACATTATTTAAAACAATAATCTCCAGACTTCTTTAAAAATTCAGCGCCAATTCAACGCAATGAAGATTTATTGAGTGCCTCCTTGGTCGATGCAGGGAGGATGCCAAAAAAGGGAAAAAGGTGTGAAAGAGTGTGCACCCTCAAGGAATGTGTTGGTGGGATAGAAAACGCACAGACAACAGGGTAAGGGGGACCTTTCAGCTGCCGGTTTAAAGCCGAGTGTCAGCATTTGACATGGATCGTCCTCGTTTAGTCCTTGCAATCCTGTGATGAAGCTACGAGCATTAATCCCATTTTACAGATAGAAAATTGAACCCTGGGTGAAATGCCCGGTGGAAGACCACAGAGCTAGCAAATAGTGGTGCTGTGCCCGCGCGTCTGAAGGGAACTCAGGCTGTGGGAACGGCGGTGGAGGTCCGTGGCTACGTGAGCTCCGGCTGATTGATGCTGTAAACCAGGTTCTAAACCAGGTGTGGTTCTCCGCAGCCGGAAACGTGGAGGGGAAGGGCCGCACGGTCGTCTTGTTAGACCCTAATTTCTCCACCTCTGTCTGTTCACCAAAGCTAATAAGTAGTGATTATTCATTGCTTTGTTAGGAATCAGTTTTATGTGAGGCTTGTCGGCTGAGTGAAGTTACTGAAGCAGCTAAGGCTTGACATTCACAGCTCTTGTTCTTGACTCAGAGTGAAGTCGGCCTCCTCACTTGGCTGGTTTTCAAAGTGAGGGGTTTGCAGGGCAGGATGATGGAAACAGCAGCTGTGTTCCTCTCGTATGAGTTTTCCTCGACATCCATTATGTCCATTACGGTCCTTGGTAACCTTTTCAGGAAGCCATGTTTTTAAGTAACAAGGCTATAGGGCACAGGGAAGAGGGAACAGGCCACACACTTTTGATGGTTTTGCCACACTGAGCGCGTGTGCCTTTAAATGTGGCGTCGTCCGATTTGCCTTTTTCTTATTATCCTTTGTCGGTGAAATCTGTGTGGTTTGTATCTTCAATGGGCAGATCCACGTGCCAGTAGCTGTGGGCTCACAGCTGGGACAGGACAACCAAACTGTTGGAGAAAGTGAGTCTGGAGTTGCCGTCATCAGTTTATCCAAGATGTTTTCAGGCCTCCGTCCAACTCAAGCAAAATGGGAGACCTGCAGATGCTACTTCTCAAATGTGGCTGCACGCTGGAATCCCCTGGAGGGCTTTCAAAAATGCAGAGGCCGCTCCCTGACTCCGACGCTCTGTTTTCGTTAGTCTTCTCAGACGATTCTAATGCGCAGCGGAGGTTGAGAATCCCAGGGTCCTGGCTTTAAGAAGCTTATCATTTTAATGCCCTTTACTTGAAAACTATCCAGTCTTATGTTTTGAAAACAGAAACGGTCATTTTTAAAATAAATTTATCTATTTATTTATCTATTAGTTTTGGCCGCGTTGGGTCTTCGTTGCTGCGCGCGGGCCTTCTCTAG
>NC_041232.1:85625211-85657537 GCF_002837175.3 Physeter macrocephalus | reverse complement strand
ACGGGCTTAGCTGCTCCGTGGCATGTGGGATCTTCCCGGACCAGGGCTCGAACCCGTGTCCCCGGCGTTGGCAGGTGGATTCTCAACCACTGCGCCACCAGAGAAGCCCAGAAACGGTTATTTTTAAATGTCGATTATTTCCATTCATATAAATAGCTCAGTGGATATCTGTGTTTGTGCCATTGGTTTTAGGAGTGTTTATGCCCTTGGTTTTGCCATTTTGCCATTTGCCAGTGTTTATGCCATTGGTTTTAGGAGTGTTTGTGCCATGGGTTTTAGGGCACTTGGGTTGATAAAACTTTGCAGAAGTAAACGAAACCAAATTACATAAACACTTAAACGTCCTTTCCACGTAACGCATGCGTGCACAACTTAGAAACACTTATCGGACAAGGTCTTAACAGCTTTGTTCTTCGCCTGGGCTGCCCGGGAGGTTGTCTCCTGCCTGTGCTCCCTGCCTGAGGCGGTGCTGGGCCTGGGGTCTGTGTGTGAACGAGGTAGGGGCATCCCTTCACCTGTGCACAGGCAGCCCTGCTGCAAGAGGCCGGATCCAGCCCATGCATCCCGGGCGCCCTCTTGCGAGGTGCGGTGGCTCTGTGCTGGGTCACCTCAGCTGAGCGAGATTGATGTTCCCAGCGTTCCCTTTGGTGCCTGGTTCCAGGTGAGCGGGGACCACAGGAGGCACTTGGGGTCCCCACTCTTTGGAGGGTGGAAGGGCGGCAGCCGCTGGTGTGACCTGCTGGCCCATCGTGCTCCTGCGGCAGCAGCCAGGCCCCCGGTTCCTCAACCCCGAGGGGCTCCCCCTGTATCTCCTCCAACTGCTCGACCCCTGGGAGCTCGGCCTGCGAGTTCTCTCCTGGGACTTTGGGCCCAGCGGAGACACGAGCTGCGTCAAGGGCAGCAGCTCGCACGATGGCCCAGGCTCTTGGTCCTCCTACACATCCCTTGTTTTATAGTCATCCCCGTGGTCTGACTCTGTGATGGACGGGCCCCTGCCTACCTCCTGCCTTTGCCTGCAGGTCACCCATGGGAAGGATGGGCTACCTTTCCGCGTTGTCCCGCGGCGGTCTGTGCAGAAATCGGCACCCCGTCCCGTCGGTCTCCGTGGGCTCTACCTCCCTGTGACCCAGGCAGGGATCGTTTGTTGTTGCTGGTCTTTGGGTGTTTGTGCTTGTTGGCAGTTGTGTTTTTCTTTTTCTTTCTTTCTGTCTTTTTTTTCTGGAGAGGGGGAAGGGGGTCCTTTTATCTCCAGTCTACGTCGAAGGTGACAGCTAATGAATGTTCATTAAATGGATGAAGTTATGTTTACTTTTTAAGACTCAAGATTTGCTGTGATGGATTCTTACATTATGATAGTTCATTGTTTCAAATGGGAGTTTGCTCTGAGGTGCTTTATCTGCATTCCATGGAAACATGTGGGGTGAGGGCTCTGAACTGCTTAATTGTCCTGTGAGCTCACCCGCTTGATGGAGGGCAGCGTGTTGAAGCAGGGTCTGCATCTTTTCCATCTGTGCTTTCCTTCTTCCTGTTCCTGGGCCATATTCGGCCCTTGGCCAGGCTTTGCTGAATGAATTGCTGTTTGTACTTGTCACCAAAGTCACAGGGCAGAGAGGAGCGAGGGAGGCCCCTGGGACGGTCGCTCAGCTCCGTAGCACTTTGGGGCGAGCTGGAATTTTAACCTGCTCTCTGATGTCCGTTGGCTCCTGAGGTCCAAGCTGCTACCCTCTCCCGACCTCAAAAATGACCTCCTTTTCCACTCCCCATGTAAACGGGATAAAGGAAATCAAATAAATACCCTCCAAGATTCCTCTCTTGCAACTGCTGATGCTTTCTTTGAAGTAGACACACAGACCGAGGCCAACTAGCTGGACAGATTTCGATCATTTTCTTTACTATTCTCAGGGTTACACCTCTGTTCAGTCGTGTCTGTTCTGTTTTAAAAGATGTTTAGTATGTGGGCCCTTGAGGGGAGCTCTTTGAAGTGGAAGCACCGTATAAATCTAAGAAAAGAAAGAGAAAATGTAACTCCCATCCCCGTGCACCCCCAGCCGCTCCCCCGTCGTGAAAGAAGCCAAATCCGCAGTGGTTTCCCCTTTGATGGCGCTCCAGACCCAGCCTCCTCCCTCTGGTCTCACTGTGAACCCCATTAATTCAGCTGGTGCAAATGTACATTGGAAAGATAGGAGTTCTTCTTCCAGTGAAGATGCTGTGTTTTAGGGAGTTGTACCTTTTTTAGAGGCAGAATTACAGAAATAGAGGTAATAGAGGCAGCCCAGGTGCAGTCAGACGTACGGATAAGGGACGGAGGTAAGGTCTGTGACTTGAAAAACTCCTCAGGTACCCACCGGCAGAGAGCTAATGTGCCATACAGTATACGTGTGCGTGCAGGTGAGTGCTGTGTGCAGACTCTCATCTGTGCACAGGTGAGCCAGGGGAGGGCCTGGCGAGGGCGTAGCTGGAATTGTCCTGCCCTGGAGCTTGTGTTTGGCTGTGAAGCTGTTGAATATGGAGCTCACTGACGTCCATCCCCAGCACACCTGGACACCAGCACACCTGGAAACCTAGCACATATGGACACCAGCACACCTGGACGTGAAAAGGGTTTACAATTCTTCTTGGACCATGAGTAAATATATATAAATATAAATATAAATATAAAAAATAAATAAATATATATACATATGCACACACACATACATAAATATTTATGAGTAAATGTCATATATATATAATATTTATACATACAGATCTTCCTCAACTTACAATGGGGTTACATCCCAATAAATCCCTCATAAGTTGAAAATGTTATAAATCAAACATGTACTTAATATACCTAACCTTCCAAACATCACAGATTAGCCCAGTCTACCTTAAATGTGCTCAGAACACTTATTAGCCTACTGTTGGGAAAAATCATCTAACACAAAGCCTATTTTATAATGAGGCATTGACTATCTCGTGTAATTTATTGAATACTCTACTGAAAGTCAAAACCAGAATGGTGGTCTGGGTACAGAACGGCGGTCCGTGCGCTGGTTGTTCACCCTCGTGATCGCGGGGCCGCCTGGGAGCTGTGACTTGCTGCCCTGCTCAGCATCACGAGGGAGCATCTGACCACAGAGCACGAGCCCAGGAAAAGATCCAAAGTCAAAGTTAGAAATATGGTTTCTACTGAATGAGTATTGCTTTCCCACCATCATAAAGTCAAAACATCATAAGTTGAACCATCCTAAGTCGGGGACTGTATATATATGTATTTGTATTGTATATTTATTAAATATATATTTATACCACTTATATATTGTAGAAATATATATATTCATAGTATATTGTGAAGAGAGAAGATAGTAAAAAAAAATCCATGGAAAGGAAGTGGGTAGCATTATTTAATTTTTAAAGTAAGCATGGACATTTAGCTAGTTGGACCCATTAGGATTCTTCTGCAGGAAACCATACAGTCATGATTCACGGTAAATTAACTCCTTTTCCTTAGAGGCACGTAGTGTGGGTTTAACAGTTTGTCCTGACGCCCCGAGTAATTAGATGTTGAGATCAGGGGCCCATTCCTCACCCCGTTCCTAAACTTTCAGAGGCTTTCCCGGGATTTGGTAACTCCTATTGGGTAAATCACTCCTGTTCATCTTTATTCCACAGTGGAGCTTTGACACTTTGTTTTCAAGGCTTCTCTGTCAAAATGCATCTGGTTTCAGATAAAAATACTGCACTTCCTTGGTTTACTCGGTGATTCTGCTCTTATGGAGGGGTTCTCCGTTCACGAGAGAACATTTGCCACCCTACATCAGTGGCATGGTCCTATCTCAGTGCCTAGTGTGTGAATAGGACCTCTGCCCTAGTCCCGAGACCCCGGATCTGGAGGTGGCACATGGCCAGCATCCCAACATGGCAGGCTGGCTGCTAGACCACCAGGGACAGGTCTGGTCCAGTGAGGACACGAACCCAGCAGATACAGAGATGCTGGTTGAAGATGATGCTACTGCCAAGTAATGAAGTAAGTTTCTTACAAGGGAGAGCATTTGTATCCTGTGGGGCCCATATGCACATATAGGGGTGAGATTCTAAACACCTGATAGTCGGCGTGGTAGACACTGGACGGTAGGCGTCTTGAATGACTTGTAAACTGCTGGTGTGGTCCCACGGGGCTTAAGGTCCAAATATCCCCCATCATGATGCACCACTAGGATATCAACAGTCCTGCAAAGGTGCTTTAGAATACAAAAGAGGAAACAAAGTTTATTTATGGTTTGCATGAAGCATTTAACAGAAACTCCATTTTGCTCAAAAAATAAAAATGTCCAAATCAAATTGCTTAAAAACGTAAACCCATTTCTATTTCAACAAACAATAGGGGCTTCCCTGGTGGCGCAGTGGTTGCGCGTCCGCCTGCCGATGCAGGGGACGCGGGTTCGTGCCCCGGTCCGGGAGGATCCCACGTGCCGCGGAGCGGCTGGGCCCGTGAGCCGTGGCCGCTGAGCCTGCGCGTCCGGAGCCTGTGCTCCGCAACGGGAGAGGCCGCAACAGAGGGAGGCCCGCATACCACAAAAAAAAAAAACACAAAAAACAAACAAACAATAGGTGTTCTTTAGATAAGCTTAAGAGAACGCAGAATTATAAAAATTTACCTTCCCTATTTTAATCCTTACGACACAGAGTAGGGCGACAGATCACTTGAACTCACTCAGCATTCATTGAGCTACAGAGCAGCAAGAAAACTGCATCATTCAGAATGTAATTTTTAAATGGGGGAAAATCTGTAGAGCTGGATTTCTTTTGAATTATTCTAGTTTTCTTATAACATTTAAGCCAAGCCCAATATGATTCTACACTCGTAGGTAAAACTAATCAGGAGATGATTTATTAGGTTTTAAAAATATTTGTAGGTTGTCTTGACATTTAGTTAATATTGCTTGCTAGCCAGGGAGACTGCAGATGTTGAGACTTTTTAAGGAGGTTTTGTAGGAGGCCTTTCCCCCAAAAGGCATAATTATTTATCTCTATTTTCCTTTCAGGAAAATTCAACCTCCCTCCTGTACTTTAAGATTCCAGGAGCAGATCTCAGTGTTGTGCTTTGGGTGTGACATGACCTTTGTAATAAAAGCACCCCTGAGTTGTGAGGTTAAAAGTGGTCCTTAGCCAATGCCCTGTGTGCAGGAGATACTTTTTTGGTGTGTCCTATGCAACTTTCTCTATTCTTGGAAAGAAAGGCAGATAGCCAAAGAAGAATGTTGAGTGATTTACACGCAAAGAACAATACATCAAGAATATCTAAATTCATTGAACAATTACAAGGAATATTCTTGGCCACATCAATTTAAGATAGGCAGGCAAGCGGGAAATGATTTCCAGTTTCTATATGTCATTTCTGATATTTCTTCAGTAGCTAGGAAAAAAAAAGAGAGAGAATTTTGGATTTCTGTTAAACTGACCCATAATAATTTTTTTGTGGCTTTTTGTGTTTGAATAGTTGGCAAGGGTCATATAAAGGTCAGGAACTTTAACTCAAGAAATGTCCTGTCTTCTCTAGGGAAGTAAATAAGAAGCGAAGGAAAGGATAAAAAATGAATAAACAAATTCCAATAGTCAGTACAGTGCAAAATGTTGTCTAATGATTAATTAATTATGATGAGAAATTGCCATTTATGATAAAACCATTTTGTGGTAGAAAATTTGCTTTTATTGAAGCAAATGATCTGCTATAGGATGAGAATAGCAGCTGTGGTTGGTATTTGGATTTGGGTGTAGAATGAACAGAGGTCCTTTATTGGCATGAATTTTCTCCTTCATGACAATTTCCTTGTAAAGGTGAAAAAGAGCCCCTCTGATTTTGGACTCTAAATATCGGTGGTTTAATTTTGAAATCTCATGCTCTGATGTTTAATATGATTATCATCGTGGATGAGTTTGTTTGGGCTGCCGTAACAAAGTACAACCAACTGGGGAGCTCAAACAACAAATATTTATTTTCTCACAGTCCTGGAGGCTAGAAGGCGGAGATCGAGGTGTTGGCAGGGTTGGTTTCTCCTGATTCTCTCTCCCTGGCTTGCAGACAGCCGGCTTCTCCCTGGGTCCTCAGGTGGTCTTCGCTCTGTATGTATCTCTGTCCTAATCCCCCCTTATTATAAGGCGACCATTTATATTGGATCAGGGCCCACCCTAATGAACTTATGTTAACTTAATTACCTCTTTGAAAAGCCTATTTCCAAATAACGTCATATTCTGAGGTCCTGGGGGTTAGAACTTCAACATGTGTGTTTTGGGGGAACAAAATTCAGCCCATAAGACATTGCAGACCATCAGAAAGTAAGACCTGGAGTAGAACTCCAGTGTCTTGGGCTATTTTATTTCCTGCTGTTTCCCCTCCACAGTACTAAAAAGAAATTGGATGTTTGTGTCCCAAACCTATTAAAAATGTTCCATTCCATAGGAAAAAGGGTATGAATTCTGGTGTTCATTTTCAATAAGAGAAAGAGAGGCAGGGCAGTTTCCTTGTCTGAGAGGAGAGGAGAAGCACAAGGTCAGTGCAGGACAGAGTGTGTGCACGCTGGCTTCCTTGCTTGTTTGTTCATGTGTTTGTTTCTCAAGCACCGGCTGCCTGCCGGCTCCAAGCCAGGCACCATGCTGAAGGCAAGGGACACAGCACAAGACAAGACCCACTCTCTGTCCAGTGGACTGATGACTCAGATGCAAGACGGTAACATGTAAAGAATGAAGGGTATTCTCTCATTCGGCGAGGATCCGTTAACCACCGACTGTGTGTCAAGCCTCTGGCTGGTGCTTGCGATGTATCCACGAATGAAAAGGATAAAGACTCCTGTGGCACAAAGGCACCTTGATTCTAGGGAAGGGACACAATTGGTGGATACTGGATGCAAGAATTAAGTATACAGGGTGTGTCAGAAAGTGTTAAGCCTTTGGAGGAAAGAGGTAGAGCAGGGTGAGGTGTGCTGGATGGGGGACCCGGCATTGCTAATGGGGTGGGCACGGAGGTCTCTGAGTCATAAAGGAAGGAAGAGAGGAAGGAGGTGCCCATGCGAACACCGGGCTGGGGACAGAGAAAGGCTGGGGAGGGCATCCCAGGCAGCAGGAACAGCCAGTGCCAAGGCGCTAAGGGCGTGTAGCTGGTGTGTTCAAAGACCCTGAAGAGCCCCGTGTGGAGGGAGCTGAGGCAGTGAGGCTAGCACAATGGAAAAGGGGCCAGAGGACATCGTGAGTCCATATCGCGTAGGGTCTTGTTGGCCATGGAAGGGTTTTGGTGTTTTTCCTGAGTGAGGTCAGAGCAGAGCAGAGGTAAGGTGTGACTTAAGTATTTAATGTCCGTTTACCTACCGTGCTGTGTTCAGATTCGCAGGGGGGCAAGGGAGCAAGAGAGAGACCAGGGAGAAGGCAACTGCATTAATGCAGGAGAGAAGTTGTTGCCGGTGAATTTAAGGTTCTTTCTTCGTCGCGAAAGAATTGCGAGATGAAGTGATACGTAAGAATCAGATTTATTTAGAGAGGAACACACCCCACAGACAGAGTGTGGGCCATCTCGGAAGGCAAGAGGCAAGAGGCCTCGAAATATGGTGTGGTTAATTTTTATGGGCTGGGTAATGTCATAGGCTAATGAGTGGGAGGATTATTCCAGCTATTTTGGGGAAGGGGTGGGGATTTCTAGGAATTGGGCCACCGCCCCCTTTTTGGCCTTTTATGGTTAGCCTCAGAACTGTCATGGCGCTGGTGGGTGCGTCATTTAGATGCTAATGTATCACAATGAGTGTATAATGAGGCTCAGTGTCTACTGGAAGTCGAATCTTCTGCCATCTTGGACCCAGTTGGTTCGCACTAGTTTTTGTCATCTACTATGACTATGTCATTCTTTTAAAGGTTGTTCCCTGCCCCCTTCCCTCCTCTTTCAAAGTAACGGCTCGGGTGTCCTGGGTGTTGCTTGTGGAGTTTGTCCGAGGTGTCTGGAGAGCCTTTGAAGACAGAGTGAACTGGATTTGCTGATGCGTTGGGGGAAGGTTGGGGAAAAGAGGAGTCCAAGATTAGGCCCAAGATTTCCTGAGCAATTCCAATAATTGAATTTCTTTCAGCTTTGATGGGAGGAGTCTGTGTGGATAATCGATCAGATGGTCAGACGCTATGGCGAGTAGGCAATGGGGTAAATCAGTCTAGAATTAAGGGGAGAGGTCAGGCTAGAGATACAGATTTGGGAGTCGTGGGAGTTTCAATGGCATTTCAAGCTGTGAGATGAGGACCGATGGCCGGGGTGTAGCGTGGACGTGAGGGGACCAAGCTCAGGGATCCAGCGAATTTCAATATTAGGAATTCCAGGAGACACGGGGGACTCGGCCAAGGAGCCAGCAGAGGAGGGCCGACGAGAAGAGGAAATCCAACAGCTTTGGGAAGCAGATGCCGAGTGGAGAAGCCAGCTAATGAGGGTTGGGGGGCCGGGCCATCCGCTGCTTTTCACCGGTCAGGAGGCATGTGGGCTGAGTCAGGCCACGGGCTTCCTCAGGCTGCAGTGGTCCTCACAGCGGCTTTGGTGGCTGGTGAGACGCAAGCTCGATTGGAGCGATGGAAAGAGACGATGGGAGAAGAAGAAGTGGAGATGGCACGGAGAGGCGATGCCGTCACTGCTCAGATTAGAAACCCGCCCCCGCCCTGCCCCGGTGAATGCCCTCTGCTAAAGGTGGCCTTTGGTCCCGGTCCTTAAGGACAGGTAGCAGGATGCTAGGTAGGCAGAGAGGGAGAAAGGAGCGTGCTGCGTGGGGCAAACAGCCTACGTGGGCACCTGGGCTGTCTGTTTCGGGCGGTGGAGGGAGGGTGGGAGACGGGGAGGAATATTGAGCATGGCGTCCTCTTCAGAGGACCTTGACGTTTGTGCCTCAGTGTCTCTTCTGCCCCTGGAGTGCTCACCACACAGAGCTCCGACGTCGACTCCCACATTTCCCCTCTTGGAATTTTCTAGAGGATGGATGCATCATTGCCGTTAAATTAAGGCGGTGAAGGGCTCACTGCCGAGGCCGCTGGCACCCGAGCTGCACAGGGCCTTGGAATTGCTCGCCGACATCCTGAACTTAGTTCCCGGAGGCAAAGGAACGCGGTGCAAGTACAGGCTGGTGAATCACCTGCCTCCCTGGGGTGCGTGCGGGGTGCTCCAAGTGCCACTGCGGCCCCAACACAACCAGGACATGGAAGACACGGACAGGGGAGGTCGGATCAGAGAGCACACCTCACGCTGAAGGCCGTTTCACAAAATGATGCCCCATGGGGCTGTCACAGATGTCAAGGAGAGGGTCCCCTCCAGGGGAGGATGCATTAGGAAAAAAGCCTCACTGGAAACAGTGTCAACAGCCTGACAGGTGAGTGCCAGGCTAACTACAGGACAGGCGCTGCCACAGAGATGCCTTGTTCTCGGTGACAAAGCCCTTGATTGTGATCGCCTGCAGAAGGGCCCCGAGGTGGGGCCAGGCACATCCAAGGGGTTTCTTCAGTGTTACGGCCCCTCCTCAGACGGAGCCCTGGCTTTGTGCTTGTCTCCCATGGAGCGGGCTCGCTCGCCAATTTTTAGATTCTCAAATTCCCTGTGAAAGAAGTTATTTTTGTCAGGTAAGGAATTGTCAGCTGGCCTTGAAGTCAGACCCACCATTGTCAGTCGCCTTGACCTGCCCTTGCCAGGAAATGCTACAAAAAGTCACAATTGGAGAATGACAAGAGAGTCTAGCTCGGAAGCCTGCTTGTCTTAGAAGAAAGCCGTTTGGTCGTGATTTTCAATTAAAAAGTTTCATTGGATATACTTTGCCCTCCTTCGCCTAGTTGAAAACTTCACCGTGTGGGTAAAGCTCAAAGGAAGTGGGACTCTGACACCTGCCTCGCCCTGGAAGGAAAATAATCTGCAATTGGTATAACTTTCTGGAACTTAGAATTTCATGTTCTGTTAGCTAGGCTCAGTGACCTTGGGAACTACTATTTAGCCCTAAGACTTAAATAGCAACTTGTGTTTTCTTTGAGGCTCGTAGTTAGAGTTTAGAAAACACGTTGGCTGGAATTGTTTCTATGTTACGGAAGGAGCTGGTCTTCCAGACCTGGGGGATTGTTTGTGGTTGATTAAGAAATTGCTTAGATGCCTGGACTAATCCGTGTGATGTCTACCATGGATGCAAACGTTTATAAATCTCCGTAAGCTCTGGTCCTGACGCTGCGACCCTAGCGTGTGGCCCATATCTGGAGTGGTGGCCTCCTCTGGCCTGTGCTCCCGGGCAGCTTATCCTAGGAGCAGGGATCATAAAACCAGGGGGGATGGCAGGTCGCCCCTGCTCTGTGATCAGCGGTCAAAACACTAGGCTGACCTTCTCCCGTGATGTACCTCACAGGTGTGTCTTTGAGCTGAGCTGCGGGCCTGTTAGCTGGTTCCCTCGTGCTGGGCTTGGCGGTGTGCTGGCTTTCTTTCTCTGGATGTCTCCTCTTCCCTCCCGCTCCCCAGATCTCTCAGGTGGCTCCCCTGCTTGCAGTTCTACTCTTTGCCTTCTCCTTGGTGATAGCACAAAGCTGGGGCCGTCTTGCTCCCCAGGCCTTTGCTGCCTGGCTGCCTCTTCCTCTGTGGGGCTGTCTTCTCATCAGCCTGTCTCTGCACTGGCTGATTCACAGCACCGTGGCCTTGTCCTCCTGATCTCAGACCCCCATCGGCTCCCCTCCTTCCTTGGCCCCTTTGACTGCGGACCAGCCCCTGGTGTGACGTTCCCGACCAGAGCTACATCTGACGGCGCCATCCTGAGACACATTTCTGATGTCCGGGGCAGCACACGCCGCTGTCTACGATGGCCAGATGGGTAAAGCCCCAGGGACGCTGACCAGATATAACAGGAGTGGGCATGATCAGCCTAAAGGAGGCCGAATCTGCTCCCCCAAGTCTCCCCCTGAGCAAGACTGAGGGTCCAACTTGCCAGAAAAAATTTAACACCTAGATGATAGTGACCTTTGTGTTCTAGGCACTGTTCAACGTACTGCATGTATATTAACTCATTTACTGCTCATGGCAACTCTATTAGGTATATGCGTTTTTAGGATCTTCATGCTGTTCATAAGGAAAACACAGAGAAGCTAAGGAGCTCACCTGAAATTGCACAGCAAGGACAGGATAACACTGGGATTTGAACCCAGGCAGTCTGGCTCCAGAGCATGTGTTTCTAAGCCTTAACTTCCTCCAGGCTTTCAAAGAGAAGTCAGGTATGAATATTCATGAGAAACTGACCACATTTTGGAAATCGTCTAAAAATCCAAATTCAAATATGAAACAAAGCACTGTGGACCATGTGGAGGCCGGGGGCCCCAGGTGGCCCCCTTGGTCCTGCCATTAGCATCCCTTTAAAGGAGAAGCATCACCAGTGCCAGTTTTAGCATCACATGTGCCTGTGGACCCTGGGCCCACCTGTACTCCCAGCTGGTCTCCCGGGAAGCTCCCCTACCTCTACTCAGTAAAACAAGAGCTTGGAGAAGCCCGAGGTCCTAGTGAGCTTGAATGCCCTGAGAAGAGAAGACTTCTTGGAGGGATGGGAGCGGAGAGGCTTGTCTGACTTGAGATGAAAAGGGTGTTTCTGCCAGGGGTGACTGAGTCAGAGAAGGGGCCCGGGGTGCATCAGTGCCTACAACCCACTGGGTACCTCTGCAGGTGTTTTACTGGTGGAATCTCGTGTTGGCGTGCTCAACAACACAAGGAGGGACGCACGTTTTGCAGATAGAGTCTTTGAATCTCAGTTTCCTTAATGAAGATATGCAAGGCCCCATAGTGGAATAAAGAGCAAAGTCAAGATTCGTACACTGGGGACTTCCCAGGTGGCGCAGTGGATAAGACTCTGCGCTCCCACTGCAGGGGGCCTGGCTTCAATCCCTGGTCAGGGAGCTAGATCCCGCATGCATGCCGCAGCTAAGGAGCCCGCCTGCCACAACTAAGACCCAGTGCAACCAAACAAATAAATAAAAATAAATAAATATTTTTTTTTAAAAAAGGGGCTTCTCTGGTGGCACAGTGGTTGAGAATCTGCCTGGTAACGCAGGGGACACGGGTTCGAGCCCTGGTCTGGGAAGATCCCACGTTCCGCGGAGCAACTGGGCCCATGGGCCACAACTGCTGAGTCTGCGCGTCTGGAGCCCGTGCCCCGCAACAAGAGAGGCCGCGATAGTGAGAGGCCCGCGCACCGCGATGAAGAGTGGCCCCCGCTCGCCACAACTAGAGAAAGCCCTCGCACAGAAACGAAGACCCGACGCAGCCAAAATAAAATAAAATAAATTAATAATAATGAAAAGAAGATCTGTACACTGGGGATGAGGGTGGTGGAGGACATTCACTTTACAGAAAGGTGCCTGATCTGATGGTTGAGGGCTGCCGAGCAAAAGGCTGGTCGGAGTTGGAAGCAACTCATGGAGGACTTTAAAGCCAGATGGAGGGGTTCGGGTGTGAAATTATAGGCGAGGGGAACCATTGTGCACTTTTGAGGAGACAGACCTGAGACTTAGGTTTAAGGAAGATTGATGTTGTGCCGACAGTATGAACACGATTGGGAAAGGGAAGGGCTGAGGTTTTGGAGATTCAGTGAGGAGGAAATTATCGTAGTACGGACAATGGGATTTTGGGGACGTGGGATGGGGATGGAAAAGGAGAAGACCGTGGGAAGGGTAGACCCTTGGTGGTCTGGATCAGTGGGTGAGCTGGCGTCCCGCAAGGAGGGCAGGTGGAGGGAAGGGAGGGAGGTGGGTATGGACGTGGGCTTCCTCTTTGGGGACTTACAGCCAAACTGAGTGTAGGTTTGATCTTTCTTGAAATCAGAGTTGTTAATGTAGAAGGTGGATCCACCCAAGAGACTGTACATTTAGTGCATATGCACGTATTTAGCTTAACTGTTAAGACTGACGGAAAGTAGGGGATGAAGGTGGTGTTTACAGTGCTGCGTAGAGAGTTCTCTTCGACTATGTGGTTCATGGAGATGGAGCTGAATGTGGTTGCTTGTCTAGGGTGTTGTAGCTTCTTTCCTGCTGGGCTTACAGCGTCCCAGGGTGAGCAGAGCCGAGTGACCTCCTGGGGGAGCCCTGCGTTCTTTGGGGCGGGGCGGGGCGAGGCACTGGGTCAGGCATTGGTGGCATTTGTGAAGGTGAGGATGAGGTATCACCAGAGTCACGGGCAGGTTCGAGAGACAGACATGTTGAGAAGGGGAAGGGCTGAGACCTCGACGGGAAGTTACCGAGACTGATGACCCAGGACGGTCCTGCGCGGTTTCTCGGGTCCGCCCCGGAGTACGTGAGCCCCGTTCTTCCCGGCTACCGACCCACCTGAGACGGGGCCTGCTTCCTACTCTGAGGCCTGGCTCTCACGTGGCGTCTGCTTGCCTGGAACGGAAAGCTGTACATCCTGGCGGCAGCGGTGCTTCGGCAAGTGTTCCGTCTCCCCAGCATCTTGGGTTTGCCTGATGAGGCCACGGCTTCTGACTTTGCCAGTGTTTTACGATTGACGGAATGCTCTCCCGGATAGGATTTCCTCTCCTGTCCTTGTGCTCAGGACCCAGGCCTGGAGTCGGGTTTGGAGCCTGGGGCGATGGGGATTAGTCCCCGTGACTAGAGCTGGTTCCTTTTAGAGTGACACGTGACCAACCTTCAGAAGGAAGGAGCGGATTAAATCTGTGAACCCCGGTGAGCTTAGGAGTGGATGACGAGAGTTGGAAACGTAAAGTGGTCATTTATGACCGTGATCTTGAAAGGAGGTGTGGTTTATAAGTTCTTGCTGTCCCAAGCCTTACTGACTGCCACCAAAAATACCCGTGGGTGACAAGGAGGTGTGAAGTCCAGCCACCTCTCTCTCACCCCTCGTCGATCTGCACAGGCAGACACGCACGTTTAACCTGGAAAAGGGCCACACTGACCCCACGCACCTGCTGTAACCGCAGGGCTCCTCCACACGCTCTCCTGACGAGGACGGCTGGCAGGCTTCTTGGCCTGGGCTGTTTCTCAAGCAGCTTGTGGGTTAAGACAGTGCGCGCGGCTAGTTATTCAAGCTCTTTAAGATGCTAAGATGAGAGAAGCTGACAAATTCCCCTGCCTCCTTCCTGTCAGCCTCGGCCAGGCCAGAGGCTCCCTCACCAAACACAGCAAGGCTCTGGAGCGTTCTCTGCCTTTCCGTGTGTGTGTGCGTGTGCGTGTGTGTGTGTGTGTGTGTCTATTTCAGAAAGCCGGCCTTACATTTGCTTTGCACACAGGTACACACGTTTGCACACACATGAATGTAACTGAATGAACTTGGTTGATGTGAATTGCTCTTTGGTGCCCATCAGAGGGAAGGGGCTGGAAAGCTCGCAGAGGTAAAGCACATCTGGCTTGAATGTGAAATAGTTTTGCTGGAAAAACGAAAGAAAACATAATGAGTTTCTACCTAAGCATTTTCAGAGCCCTTTCTTTCCGGAGCTGCTAAGCCCTGGGTCTTCGAAGGAAATCACAAGATGATCCTTTGGTGCAGCCAAGCCTGCCCCTTAACGACAGGCATCACGTCTGCACAGGACCATAAGTCAAGCCAAGAGGCTGTTTTAAATAGGCTGCAGATGCTGAGGACACTGCTGGCTAAGTGGCCCTTTGCAAGGGAAAGAACCCTAGAAAAGTCCCTGAAACCACCGGGGCGCCAACCAGCCCCCCGGGGAGGGAGGGGCCGAGCCTGCCTGCAGGTGGTCCACGGGCACCCACGGCCCACCTCCACTTCCCGGGGGCAGACTGCAGACACACGCCCTCCTGGAGATGGGAAATGCTCTTTCAGGACGGCCTCTAATGGTTTAATTAGCATTTCACCGATATGATTTCCCCTCGCCCTGTGGGGCTCCAGGCCAGTGTTTACAAGGTGTGTCGCGTCCTTTCCACCCCTCACCCACCCCTCCCACGCCGGCCCTGCAGCCCCACCGCCTCTCCCGCTTTTCAGGTTCTGGCCAAATAAGCCTGAGGACTCTTTGGAGGCGAACTTACCCTGTGAAGGCTGCAATTACTGTCCCTGATTTCACTGTGAAAACTTTACCATGGCCGCACTGAAAAAATCTCCCTTTACCCTCCCACTCCTTCTAAGAGAACGGAAAAATCCATCAAATTAACACATCAATGAGTTGATTGTAATCTCCAGGGCTCAGTGTGGCACTTTCTAGCGGCCCAGACAGGAGCCCAGCATGATTTATCAATGCAAACCTAATAGCATCAATATGAATCTAACTAAAAATCAATATTTCATTACCAAATTGTTAGCGAGAATGAAGAAAAATGGCCGGAGTCAGAGCATTCTCTAGGGTAGGAGCATCTGGAGTTCAATGTGACAAGATGAGTGATGCCTGACTCGGGGCCGGGGAAGGACACTGGAAGGACAGGCCCCGCGGACGCCCAGGGCGCAGAGGAGAGCGGCCACCGCTGCCGCCACGCTTTCTTCCTTTCCTTTTAGTCTCTTCTTAGAAGGTAAAAAAGAGGGTGAGAAGGGGAAACAAGGAAGGCAAGCCCTTTAGCTCTGTTGGCAACGCGACCTCACACGAAGGGGCTGGGGTGGGTCAGTGTGGCCCAGGTCTCCCGCGTCGTGCTCAGAGGGGTCTGGACCCCCCGCGCTGCTCTTGTCCCTGGTCCCCCGGGCCCAGAGTTAGGGCTCGTCTTTCTCAATACAGCGGCTGCAGGGCACTTGGTTTCTGCTGCACAGTTTTACCAAAAACATGGGACGGTCAGTGGTACTCGTGTAAATAGTTCTCGAAGGTTTGTGTTCTCCCAGGATGGCAACCGGTGATTGGAGGAGAAACGGGATCTCCCCTTCCTGGGGTGACAGGTGCGCCTGGGGAGGTGATGGGGCTCCCACCTGGTCAGAACACGTTTCTGACGATGCTTATGGGCCATTTATTGCCCCAGCTGCTCCAGCTCTGTTATCACTCAAAGACCCAAGGTCGTGTCTGGAAGAGGCCAGTTATCCAATGCAAAGAAGAAAAGAACATTAAAAAATGTTTAAATGAGTAAAAACCTGACTCAGGATTGCACTGTAGGTGCCGGATGTTTAGAACAGTACCTTAAATAGGAAGGTTTTTGGTCCTCTCCGACACCTGGCCCTCCTCAAAGCCGTACCTCCATCACCGATGGTGGATTTCGAGCTGGGGAAGCATCACTGGGTCCTTCCGCAGTGTCTGAGGAGGAGGGCCTGCAGAGGCCTTGGCTTGGACCACAGGTCTGTTTCTGCCTGACTCAGAGGCCGGTGCAATGCTTTCTGGTCTTACCTTATCTGCACCTCGCCCTGATTCGGCTTCTAGAGGACTGTCACCCACTCTGGACAGGGGAGAAGATAGAAAGACATGATCTGTACGTTATTCTGGACAAGACCAGGCGTTCACAGACAGCTTGGCACACGCTTGGTTTTAATACAAACGTTCAAATAATACAAGTCCGTATTAAACAGTGACTGAAAGCTCGGGAGCTAGAGTAAACATCGAGGCTGTGCCCCCACCCGCCGTGTGACCGCGGGCAACAGTTTCACAAACATCAGCAAACCTCGGTTTCTCCACTCGTAGTAACGATTGTACCTGGTTGCAGGCTCGCTCGAGGATGACAGTAGACCACGCGCACACCGGATTTAGCGCACTAAACGTTGCCAGTGCTTCGTGTTACATTGACGTCGTTGTTCTTTTTCTCCAGCCGGGATGATACAATACAAAAGCCACCAAAGACATATTTACCTAATTTGTTAAATCTCTGTGTCTTCTATGGCAGGCTTCACCCATGTCATTCTTGACGTGGTGATACTTGGACCATCGGTCTTTGATGGTGATGCTTTCTACACCATCGGAGGGTTTTGGGTAGCTGTGCAGAGTGTAATCGCAGACGGTGTGATCATGGCTCTGCTGCCTGACGTTGCAGTGGGTTAGATCAAGTCAGATTCCCGGGGGGGGGTTTGACAGACTCGTTAGACCTTCATTCTCCTTCAGAAGGCGCCACAAAATGGCTCTCCCAGGATGCTGTGACGTCTGGTCCCTGTCCTTGACTGCCTGCAGCTGACAGGCACTTGGCACTTGGTCTGCCACCACCGGCTGCCGTTTCCTGCTGGCCTGTGTACCACACTCTCCAGCCCCTTGGACAGTTGATGCTGATTTTCTTGTAATAGTACTTCAGTCTGACAAATACTGAAATCAAGGAAACCCCTGGAAGAACGGTGGCCCCCGAGAGGCGGGCGTGAGTATCCCCGTGGAGGGGCCCAGCGGCGGACTTTTTCAGTGTGCGCCTTAGACAGCTGTTCAGGGTGCCTGGCAATCTCTGCATTGCTCCTCTGGGGGCGGTCACGGTGCCCTATGACCCTTTATCCTGGCTGTGGGCTCTCCCTGTGTCCAGGTGTCTGTCCATCTACCTCTTCATCTGACCCCTGCCCGGACACTGTGAGCAGGGAACCACCCTTGCCTTCTGGCTGATTATTCCCGCAAAGTTCTGAGGGGAGGCTTAGCATTTCCTACGGCAGTGGGTGACACTTTCTGCTACTTTTTCAAAAAAATAAATTTATTTATTTTATTTATTTACTTTGGGCTGCGTTGGGTCTTCGTTGCTGTGCACGGGCTTTCTCTAGTTGGCAGCGAGCGGGGGTTACTCTTTGTTGCAGTGGGTGGGCTTCTCACTGCAGTGGCTTCTCTTGTTGTGGAGCACGGGCTCGAGGCGCATGGGCTTCAGTAGTTGTGGCTCGTGGGCTCGCGGGCTCTAGAGCGCAGGTTCAGCAGTTGTGGCTCGCGGGCTTAGTTGCTCCTCAGCACGTGGGATCTTCCCAGACCAGGGCTCGAACCCGTGTCCCCTGCATTGGCAGGCGGATTCTTAACCACTGCGCCACCAGGGAAGCCCCGGCAGTATATGCTTTTACTGAGCTTTTTGATTCTCTTCCGTCACAACGTGCTTCAAACCACAGCAGCCAAAGCCCTGCTATCCATCCACTGACTGGTCCTGGTGGTCACCCAAGCACCCCTGGCCACCGCCAGCACCACCAGGGCCCTCTTCCTTCCTCTTTCGTCTTCTCCCACTCACCCAGGAAGAATGTCTGGTGCTGCCTTATTCCCCTTTCATAAGATTACAGGTCCTATTCGTGCTGTGTGAAGGTACTGGGATGAAAGAGCTTTAAATAATCCACCTGGAGCTCAAGTATTGTTAGAGGTGAGTCAGTTACAGCCTAGATGGGAGGTTGGAACCCAGACATGGCGCTCTTTTCCTGATGGTCCCCGGGAGACTGTAGGCTTTGCTGCCACCTTCGGCAGTGAGCGCATTTCCCAGCTGTTACACATTTACAGAACAGGAGCTCGAGCCACAAACCAGGAGGAACCAGAGCGCTTACCGTTTTGTGTTTCTCTTGTCTTATGTCTTATAAACCGCGTCGTTTCCTTTCTCCTTCCCACGTCTACAGATGGGAGGGTGACGGTGGCCACACTCAGGGCAGAGGTCCCGAAACTCCAGGGGAGAACTTGTCAATCCTGGCATCGCCCCTTTCGGAGTGACATTGGAAGGATCGGTGTTCTCTCTGAGTTGGGGATGGACCTGACCCTCAAGTGGCTGTTCGGGACAAATGAGAAGTCATCCTTGCAGAAAAGCCGTGAGGAATAAACTCCCGAATCTTCATTCGTGTTGCTGATCAAGCTTGTGGGCTACATTGACTTATTAGGAGAAGCCGCCTTGCCATGTTTTACTTCCAGTCCGTTCTGCATTCTTATTTAGCGCCCCCCCCCCCCCAATTTCCAACCTTGCCCCCCCCGGGGGTGGCCACACTCAGGGCAGAGGTCCCGAAACTCCAGGGGAGAACTTGTCAATCCTGGCATCGCCCCTTTCGGAGTGACATTGGAAGGATCGGTGTTCTCTCTGAGTTGGGGATGGACCTGACCCTCAAGTGGCTGTTCGGGACAAATGAGAAGTCATCCTTGCAGAAAAGCCGTGAGGAATAAACTCCCGAATCTTCATTCGTGTTGCTGATCAAGCTTGTGGGCTACATTGACTTATTAGGAGAAGCCGCCTTGCCATGTTTTACTTCCAGTCCGTTCTGCATTCTTATTTAGCGCCCCCCCCCCCAATTTCCAACCTTGCCCTCTCGGTGGCCCTCGGTCTCCATGGAAGATATCCGTCGGAAGCTGATGGAAGCAGCGTCTGAATTCCAGCTCCTTCCCATCCCATGGGTCTCCTTTCATCATCTTCTCTCCTAACAAAAATATTGCCCTGACAATTCTCTTTTCATTCAACGATTTGCCATCTCCCTCGCCAGCTTCACACCATTATCACCTTTCTATTCTCGGTGGAGATATAAAATCCTTAGTCTTCTTTCTGGATCCTTGCTTCCTACCCTTTGATCCATGAATTGGGGTTTAATCCTCTGATCTCGTCTTGGCATCCACTGCCCTGGAGGACACTCTTCCTTAGGACACTATCTCGCAGATGTTAGGCTCCACTCGCCAGCGCTGGGCTGGAAACGCCTTCTCCTTGGGCCCAGGAGACCACTGGTTTGGGCTCTCCATCTTTACTCTAAATCTAAAAATGAGTCCTGACTTGACATGTTTAAAGGCACTTTAAAAACGATTCCCCCCACCCCCCTCCCCAAATTAGCGACTTTGTGCTTCTTGCTTATTTTACCGCCAGCAGTATTGTTTCCACGCTGAACAGATGTCGTTGGGCCTTGGAAGCAAAGCATCGATGTGCAGTTGTCCCGAAATGCTTCTCTGACAAGGACTTTTCAGGCGTTTCTGCTGAATTTTCAGACCTTCCTTCCTGGCAGGTTTCAAGGCCAAGGTTGTCTTTTCAGCCCCGTCATCAGAATTTCATGACTTGCTCTTGGTTTCCGCCCCTTTTCCACACCCCCAAACATATGCATTCTGCCCCAGTGATGGCAGCAAGAACAGCCTTTTAAAATTGCTTCTCTTTTCTTCTCCTTCGCTTCCTTTCCCCTTCCTTTTTGCATTTTAAAATTCTCTTATTGTTTCTCTTTATCATAACCTTCATATTTTTGTTATCCTTCACTCAGCCAGTTAGATGTGGTATTATAAGCGCTCATAAGAAGAAAATGTGCAAGTTATACGACACTTGCCGTCATTACATAACTCAGACCTTCTTACACAATCTCCCTTTAATTTTCAGTCGTGCAGATTTCCTCGTCCATGCTGGTCTGTATCACTTCATCTGGAAAGTATTATTACCATCACCATGGTTGACCTCCAAGGGCCCCAGAAACACCATATCTTCTAATATTAACTCACAAAGAAGTAAGAAAAAAACATGTTACTGTGTTGGCTGGTGCTTACTCAAAAGCGTTCCAATGCTTGGACCCACTTGCTCTTTCTTTTTTTTTTTTGCGGTACGCGGGCCTCTCACTGTTGTGGCCTCTCCCGTTGTGGAGCACAGGCTCCGGAAGCACAGGCTCAGCGGCCATGGCTCACGGGCCCAGCCGCTCCGCGGCATGTGGGATCTTCCCGGACCGGGGCACGAACCCGGTTCCCCTGCATCGGCAGGCGGACTCCCAACCACTGCGCCACCAGGGAAGCCCGACCCACTTCCTCTTAATCTGTGCTATTGTTCTTTTCTTTCTTGCATCTGTGATGCATAATATTGAGTCACTTTACCCAGTATTAAAGAAATAATAAAAACGATTGCTTTTCTGGGGTACCTCTGCTCTACAGGTGGACTCTGTCCCACCCCGGCTGATGGGGGAGCTGAACCCAGCGTGGGCCCAAGGTCACCTCAGGCAGCGCCTGTGATGCATCTTCCAGACCTCGAGCCTTTGTCTCGGCCACACTTGTGAGACTTGGGAGATGGCCCCAAAGCCCCTTCAGACAGCTTCCTGGGACCCTAAGGAGGGAAGTCCTGCCTCTCCATTGCAACTCTAGGTCATTATGAAGTAATGAAACATTCCAGCTCCCTGCCCTTCAATTTGAAACCCGAGATCTCCAGCAAAAGCTTACCTCAAAAATGATGCCTGAGAACTTTACTGCAGGACTAACAAAATGATTGTTCCAGAGGACTTTTAAAAAATATTATTATTCTTATAAAATCAACTTGTAATGCTAGGAGCTCCATAACTTTTATTTGCTTCTCCGCACAGCTGGTAGGTAAAACAGACACCTTCTAATTGTATAGCTATCGTGAGCGGTAAAAAGGGATTTTTTTCCCCACAGATTTACTCTTTACCACGGAACAATTTTTTGAGAAATTTTCCATTTCCATTTCACTGTAGAAATTGTCTCACACGAGGTCTAGTTAACAACTTTATTTGTGGAACATGACACCCCTCTGGTATGACATTACTTCATGCTTTGGGGATTTTCGTTTAATAGAATTCAGGGTTTTTTTTCCCACTTACTCGACTTTATATTTAAAAGTTCTTCTACAAGTTTGGTAAAGAAAGCAGGAGACCTGAGAAGGATTGGTCCATGGCATTGCTGATGAAGGAGAAGTTTCCAGAAAATGCCTACATGGGTACAGTTTCACCCAGTGGGGACAGAAAGTATGACAGGAGGCCTTGTGTTTCTGTAGCCCTTCCCTGTGTCGTCTTCACTGTGCCTTGTCTGTCTTCTTCTCGGCCATGAGAACATCCCTGTAAATATTAGAGGTTAAAGAAATCACACTGACAAAGAGAAGCAGTTCAAAGACCACCTGCTGCAGAGGTGTGGCGAGGGAGCAGGCTTCTTCTCCTGCAGAGCAGGCGAGGCAGGACCACAGGAGGAAAGGGAGCCTGGGCCCCCGAGCTCTGTAAACTGTGCACGTGTTCCACTGGGTGGGGAATCAGTTTCATCGGGTCAGGAGCTTCTGGAATGATCCCTAGCTTGAGATGCCACCTAAGTTGCCCCCCTCCCCGCACTGACACGTGAGAACTGGGGGCAGCTGTGTCACCGGGAGCTGCTCCAAGGATGCTATGTGCAAACTGGGGGTCTTGGTGCTGCTATAAGGCAGTGCAGTGGTCTGGACCCTAAAGGTTAGATAAGGATGGAAACCAGGACTGTCTCCAAGCCCAGTTTTGTCATTTTTGAAATCTCATAATGGTACCCAAAGCCATGCAGCTAGTTAGGAAGACATGTGAGGACGTTGGTCTCTCCACGTCTCGCTGCAGAGAAACTTAGAGGGAACGTCCCTTTGGAGAAGCCCTTCTACACCTGGGTGCCCTCCTACCATCCTGTGAATTTGCGTGTCCATGCGTTTCTTTTCTCAGATAGCAAATTCATAATCTTACTTTGTGGTTGAGTGCACGTAAAAATCGAGCAAACAAAACACAACCAAACACAACCCCACAAACAGGTGAGTGACTGACTTACATATTCCATCCAAGGATCGAGGAACTAGTGCGGGTGCACACAGATTCTTGAGATCCTCGTTGCCAGGACACCGTGGAATGGCTTTCAGATGTGGGAATAAAATTTTTAAATGCCATTAAAAGTACCCTAGGGATTTTTGACATCAAGGAAATCATCCCAACTTCCTAGATGAAGTGTGTTTAAATTGATACATATGTGTTAGGCTCTGGGTTCTGGTCCAGAATTTGCAAAGGACCTCGGCTATGCCTATAAAAGTTTACACCGTGAACGTCTCTGTGAGCCGTTCAAAGTTCTAAGATTTCAGCGTCTCACCCTCTGATGAGTCTCAGGTTTTAAGAGTGAAGTTGGCTTTTGCAAAGGCGATAGAAAGCATGGTGCTTTCTTCATGGTCAGTTATAGATTCTGTGGCTAATGATCAATGTTCCACCTTAATTTTAAAATAACACTTTAAGGCAAAGTTACCACCGGGACGTTGCCCAGAGTTTTATCTTTATAAATGAACTTATTTACAAAACAGAAATAGAGTCACAGATGTAGAAAACAAACCTATGGTTAGCTGGGGTGGGGAGAGATAAGTTGGGAGATTGGGACTGACATATACACACTACTATACATAAAATAGATAAACAACAAGGACCTACTGCATAGCACAGGGAACTGTACTCAATACCCTGTAATGGCCTATATGGGAAAAGAATCTAAAGAAGAATAGATACATGTATATGTATAACTGATTCGCTTTGCTGTACATCTGAAACGAACACAGCATTGTAAATCAACTATACGCCAATAAAAATTATTTTTTAAAAAAAGATAACAAAGAAGGGTCTTCAGCCCAAATGAAAGACGCGCAAATTCTGAAATTCAAAATTGTCCACTTATTTTTTTCCTTTTGTTTGACTCTGCTTCAAACATTCGGGAGACATGGTCTAATTTAGGAAGATTGATTTCCAAAAGAAATCATGTGCTTTCCACTTACATTTCTCAGTTGATTTCAAAATTGCAAAAGAAGAGAATAAACACCTCCTGGCTGGTCTTAATAAGATTACCAAGCTTCGCCGGGTATCTGTTTTTATGATCTTGTCTACTTGCTTTGGCAGCCTGAATCGGGAGCCGAGCGTTGGCACGGGAACGTCCTCTGTGCTTGGGCTCCTTCTACCCTGCCTTGAATATTAGCTGTAAGACCTCTAAATGGATTCATCTAAGGAGAGAAAAAGTTAGCTGAAGCCATAAAGATAATTAATCTTTGTTTGAAACGGTATTTTCCTTTCTGTTGCCATTTGTCATGCGGAAGCATTCAAAAGTCCCTTCACTGCAGTGAAAGCCAAAGCGATGCTGTTTGAAGCTGCCTGAGAATCCCCCTCCCCTTCTCTACCCCTAAACCCCCTTCTCCCAACATCTATGAATTTGTTCCCATTTCAAAGGCCATCACCCAGAGCTTCCTTATATCTGATTGAAACCCACTGCTGTCCAAGACTAATGCCAAAGACAAGACAAGGGCATCAGACAGCCGCGCCGGTGAGCAGAGAGACTAACACCCAGGCCTTTTTGCATGTGGCTACTGTCCCTTTCCAATTGTGATGATGACAATTTCCTTACAATCAATGAGGCCGCGATGGTGAGGGTTGTATTTCCTCCCCTGTCCCCCAGCAAGCTTTCTTTTCGTTTTCATTCTTGTATTCTGATGAGTTCTTTATATCGACCGAGGGCTTGGGCTTAATTAGATATTCAAATGATTTTGAGCAATGCTGTTTCTTTAACTCCTAACTGCGACAAACACATATGAAACGTACTGTTGGCGGCATTTAATCAACAGCAGTCAATTTATCATTTTCACAGTTTTAGTGAGCGGTTATGAATCACTAAAATCGCAGGTATTGTAGACGCAGCGTTGTGGCACTATCATTAACAAATACACCGCACACAGAGGGATGACTTGGTAATCGAGTGGGGCTAATAAGAATACATCATTTAGCTGTGTGTGACAAACTGTGCCTCCAAACACAAGCAGGGGAAATTCACGTTTTGCTTAATAAATAAATTACACAGCCGATGTATTATACATAATTTGTGTCCTCGTGGATTTGAGTGATATATAATGCATGGTCCAAGTCATTTATTTATTAAGACTAACTATATATATTGTAGAAGGGGAATTTTAAACTCCAGGGTTGGGCCTGCCTAGGTAACTGCTGTGACCACTGGATTTGACTGGGCAGTAAACGAGGTGTGTTCGGGGATTAGAAACCTGGGGTGCGGCACCCGTGCTTACAAGCTTCAGTTCTGTCTCCAGCAGTGGAAAGGCGACCTGAAACTTGGGCAGCAAGATTAGATAGGCACCCTGCGAGATGAGAGAAGTAAAGATATCCTTAAGAATCTTTGCGGTTTAAAAAATCTTAAAGTTCATTATATCAAACACATTTGGGGGGAGGTACTGTGCAAACACTTACAATGTGCTTTCAGGGAGATTGCTTGGGGGAGGGGCTTGTAAGGTGTGGATGTCCGGAGGGAAAAGAGCTAAGACAGTGACCCGAGGGCTGACCGTTTTCCTGGTTTGCATGATTTAGGAGCAAGGATTTGACTGTAATTGTGGGGTGGACCTGTCCTGGTATTTATGCTCAGCGTGCCTGGTGCAGTGGGAGGAGGTTTTAAGTTCAGAGTTTTTTTTAGCGTGGCCTCAGTATTTGTCACGAGGGACCATGCATGCCTCTCTAATGCTGATTTTCTTTAGATCATTATTTACAAACTTAACTACAAACGCATGCCATGCTGAAGAAGGAGCCGTGGGCTCTGATGTAAATTTCAGTTCCTTTTCACTAAGGAACTGGACCCCCCGCCAAATAAATGAGTATAGAATCCATAGATGCATAAAAATAGACAACAGACAGAATCCACCAAAAACCCCTCAAAACCCTTCATGGGAGATTGGAAAGGGTTGTTGAAGGCTCTTTCTCTTCTGGTTCAGCCTGAGTCCGTTTCCAAACCTCATTTACCGCTGCCCCTGTTCTGCCCCTCTTACCAGACCTGTCCTGGGTATCCTGCCCTGATCGTGAAACAGTCTTCGGTTGGAGCCTGGTTACTAGTTTTGCACTGCGCCATGTTCACCCAAAGATCACTCTGGGTTTCCGCTATAGCGATTGGTTTCTGTGGAGCTTGTATCCTTCCCTACAGCAGAGTACTGTCCACAGGCTCGATTATTGCTCTGTTTGCCTGTCCCTCTTTCTTACTGAAGACCTTCATCCTGCACAGATGCTTGCTGTCAAGATGGGTGGCGTGGGCATTATCTTCTACTCCCATATGTAGGAAGAGTTGCTTTCTGCTGGGAGTTTAAGGGCGGATCAAGCCCCACAGAATCCGTGAGGCTCCCTGAGTGAAAGCATTCTGCCCCGTGTTGCCCACGCTGGTCCAGGGTCCGCTTCAGCCGTCTCAGAGCAACGCCGTATGGACGCCACCCACCTCTCTGCCGCCACCAACCCCCCAACCCCGGGCAGAATAATCCCTTGAAAAGCTGCCTCCATTTCCTGCCCCTCCAAGTCTCCCTGAATCCATCTGGAGATCTGTCCCCTCTGCTCCACCGAAACTGTTCTGGCATCACTCCCTCTTGGTTCCCTTTCTGCTTCACTCCTGACTTCTCTCTGCTGGATGCTCCTTGTTTTCCTGACTCCTGGATGTGGGACGTCTGTGTGGAAACTCTATCTTGTTTAGGTTAACATTCCATTCCATTGCTGTAGACATCCTTTATGGTGATCTCTTCCACGCTACTATCTCTGTTCCAGACTTGTATATCCAATAGCCCACTTGACCTCTCTATCTGAATGACTAATTTGCACTTAAAATTGAATATGTCCAAAACTGAACTCTTGATCTCCCTCAGACAATCGGCTTTCGTCCCATTTTTATCCATCATAGTAAGTAGCAACTCCATTTTTCTAGTTTCTCAGGACATAAACCTTAAAATTATCCTAACTCCTTTCTTTCTCTCATATCCCACATCCAAATCTATGGGAAATCCTGTGACTCAGTTTCAAATACACCTTTAAAATCTAGTCACTTCTCAGAGGTGGCACTTTCAAAATGGCAGCATGAGGGCTTCCGTAAATCCCCTCCTCCATGAAGGTAATGACAATACTGGTAAAATTTTCAGCAGCATCCTTTTTCAGAACTCTAGAAATTAATGGAAGGCTTACAACAGCCTGAAGAGCATTTATTCAAGAAAACTACTGGCCTTTTGTAGGAACAGCTGGGTTGTGGTGTTTTAACTTGGCCCCCTCCCACTCCCTCTCTGCCGTTCACAGTAGCCTTGAAAACCAGCAGCCTTCCCATCAGAGCATCCATAAAAAACTGTAGCTGAAGGGAGCAGAGTAGGTTTGAGCTCCTCAGAATGGTCCAACCACAAAGCATTTGTCACTAATCCATCTGTCTCAGAGGTCCCTGGAAAAGCCCCACTCACAAGGCGTCGTCCTATTGACCCGACTCCGAACTCCATGGGAGAAATCCTATCTCCAGGGCGTTTGTCAGAAATAATTAGCTGCAAATTTTTTTAACATCACACCTGCCTAAAGTTACAATACCAGTTGGGGAAAACAAAAATTTAAACAAAATTTAAAAGAAATATCTGGGGAATGAGATGGGGGTTTTGGAAAGCTCTGGCATGTTCCTGGGGGTTTAGAAAGCCATATACGTGTGGGCTGTGCACACTCGGGAAAGACCTGAAGAGGTCCCCAGTGACCCACCCCTGGTTGACTTTGATACTGCAGAAGCAGGCGGTGGAGGCTAAGGAAGACTTGTAAATGCCCTGAGCATTGAAGGTGTGCCCGACACACACAGGGTACTAAATGGCTCCTGGAAGACTCAATGGCTCAGGCATTTCAGGAAATCTCTGACCAATTTTTATCTTACTACTAAGCTAACCAAGCCAAGACTTCAGTAGTCATCCATATCAGGAAATTCGGATATTATAGTATCTGACAAACAAACAGCTGTACCAACAAGCCCTGGGGAGGGGACACAATCAGATTTCTGGAGGTGCTGCATTCTATTATCTAAAATGTCTAGTCTTCACCAAAATATGGTGAGACACAGGGAAACAGGAAAGCATGGCTCTTACACAGGGAAAACAAAAAGCAACCATAGAAAAGTGCCCCGAGGGGGCCCAGATGTTGGACTTATTAGACAAAGACTTTAAATCAGAATTACAAATACACTGAAAGAATGAAAATCAAATCACTTCTCATAATCTGCTGCTGCTACCCAAGTGCATCGTTTGACCTGGGCTATTGCACTAGCTTCCTGACTAGCTGCTCCCTGTAGCCTGTCCTGTGCCACAGCTCAGAGATCCTTTTAGAAACTAAGTCGTGTCTATCATTCCTTCCTGTTGCTTGTCCCCACTCATGTTAATAATCCAAGGCTCTCTTCGCAGCTCAAGGAGCCCTAGTGATACGTTCCCAGAGGCTCCTCCTATCTCACTCCCGTGACTCTGCTCCTTCCTTCCTGTTTCTTGGGCACACCGGCCTCCTGTTCTTCCTGGCGACAAATCTGCTTCTGCCCCAGGGCCTGGCTCTTCCCTCTGTCTGAAATCACATCACCAGATGGTCTTGCTGGTAGCTCTTGCTCTTGCTTCAGATCTCAGATCAATCATCACCTTTTCAGACATGACTGCCGTGAATATCCTTAACAAAATAGCACGCTTGGCACTACCAAATTTATTCAATAGTTCATCATTTCTTTCACTCCTTCTCTTTTACATATCCAGATGCCAGTTACATACCCGGTTCATAGTGGTAGTCAAGAAATATTTGTAAATTGAAGACGGAAAAACACTCCCCAAATTAAGAAACAAAACAAAACAAGTTATATTTGTGAATGAGTGAATATAGGTTAGAATTGTTTAATGATACAATTATACAATTGTATTAGGTGTGTAGTTTTCTTAGGAATGGTGATTACGGAGGCCTTGTAGTCACCACCTTGCCCTCATCGGTGCTTAGTGGCAGAAAATGATAAAATGTCTCTCCTTTGACCCTTTTGAAACCTTCGAATCAAAGATACAATATTATATTTTCAAAGTAGAATAGGCTAAGGTGCCTGGTGTTTACACAATGGCAGTTCTTTGATTCTAGTTAATTGCTTAGAATATCAGTTCTACGTATACAGATTTGTCTCCTCTGGCACTTGAGATTCATGGTCTCCCAGATTTGATTTAGGTAACTTGAGATTTTCAAAAGACGTGTCCTACGTGAATTAAGCGGAAGAGCACTAGATGTCTAGCATGGTTGGGGCCCAGGAGGTCAGTGGTGGTCGGACCACCTTGTCTGTGCCTGGAGGATAAGCTGCAGGAGTTCAGGGGGTTTGCACACAACCGTGGAGCTGTAGGCAGGAGTCCCCACTGATGCTGCAGACTTCAGATACTAGAAAGAAAGTGGGTTGAGAAAGATGGTAGCAAACATTTCCCTTTCTGCTGCTTTTGATAGAGGTGGGTTATAAGGTGGAAGGTGGACGGAATTGAGGGAGGACTTAAGTTTTCAATGAACATCCATTCAACAAAGTCTACGGAGCAAACACTACTTGCATTCCTGGCACCGTGCTACGGACTGGACACACAGCATGAGGTCCCTGCCATCCTGGAGCCCGCAGCCTGGTAGAGGGTGGAGATACCAACCAAGTCACTGTCGAGATAAATGTATGACCATAATTCTGGAAAAGCATGAAAAGAAGAACTACAGAGGACTGAGAAAGTGTAACAGGGATATCATGTTTGTCTGCGTGGAGAGGTAAGTAAGGCCAGTAGTTATCCTGAGACTTAGGGATGTAGAAATTGATCAGATGAGGAACGGGGCAGGCGTCTCCATCAGAGGCAGGAGTGGAGACAAAGACTTCCCGGTCGGATCAGAAATGGGAAGAAGGCGACTGGGGTTGTAGCCTCATGAAGGGAGGGTAATGAGGATGGGGAGGAAGGCCCGCCACATTTGGCGCCTTGAAACCGTGCTAAGAATCTTGAATTTTATTGTAAGAGCAACACAACGCTGCCAAGTGATTCAAACAGGAAATCGACCCAGTCCAATCTGTGGTTCCCACGATCACACATCTGGTCGGCAGAGATCAGATGGGGCAGAGTCAAGGGTGGATGTGGGATCCCTGGGCAGTGGCAGGACGACCTGCTGGGAGGAGGCTTGCTGGTCACAGTGGCCATGGCAGCGGAGAGGCACCAGTTCTAAAATATGTATCTAAAATACACTTTAGGCTAGAAAGGATAGAACTTGCCTATGGATTTGATGTGAGTGTGAGAGTGTATTAGCGTCCTGCCATATGAAAATACCACAGACTGGTACCATGAACTTTCTAGAAACAACGGAGGGCTTCCCTGGTGGTGCGGTGGTTAAGAATCCGCCTGCCAATGCAGGGGACACGGGTTCGAGCCCTGGTCCGGGAAGATCCCACATGCCGCGGAGCAACTGAGCCCGTGCGCCACAGCTACTGAAGCCTGTGCACCACAACTACTGAAGCCCGTGTGCCTAGAGCCCGTGCTCTGCAACAAGAGAAGCCACCGCAATGAGAAGCCTGCGCTCCACAACGAAGAGTTCCCCCCTCTCGCTGCAACTAGAGAAAGCCCGCGTGCAGCAACGAAGACCCAATGCAGCCAAAAATATAATAAATGGAAAAAAAAAAACGCAGCAGAAATTGAATCCCATTATTCAGGAGGCTGGAAGTCCAAAACCAGTGTTGGATCCTTGTACCAGCTCTAGGGGAGGACTCTTCCTTGTCTCTCTCCTGGCTTCTCGTGGCTCCTGGGGTCCCTTGGTTTGTGGCAGCATCTCTCCAGCCTCTGCCTTCATCTCCCCATGGCCTCCTACCAGGTGTTTCCTCTTCTTATAAGGACACGAGTCACTGGATACAGGGCTCATCCTAATCCAGTGGGACCTCATCTCCATCTCCTGAACAAACCACATCTGGAAAAACCCTGTTTCCAAATAAAACCACATTCTGAGGTTCTGGGTGGACGTGAATTTGGAGGGGGACATTATTCAACCCACTACAGAGGGTTAGGGAAGCTTCCAGGATGACTTCGGGGCCTTTGTGCAGAGGGTGGGGTTGTGATGCATGGAACCACGTTCCTGGAGCAGACCTGAGGCGAGAGTTCAAGAGACTGTGTCAGTCTGGTTAGTCAGGGACACGGGGCGGCTTCGAGATGGAGTGTCGTGTGTGCTGCGGGATCTGCAGATCTGAGAGGTTTGGGCTGAAGAGAGAATTTTGGCAGAGGTGCTTTAGAGATGCAGCTTACATCCACAGGAGTGGGGGCGTTTCCCTGGGGGAGAGAAAGGACAACATAGTCTTAGGATTTCCAGAATCTTTAAGAACATTTGCTTCTTCAAGGCGAATAACAACAGGGCCTGGTACTTCCCTATACTTTCCTGAATGCCATGAAGTCAGTACAGTTTCTTAAGATTTTTTTCTCTCTCAACTTCCCTGGGATTCTGAGAGGCTACAGGACCCCTGATTCTGATACTAGCTACCTGGTGTGTCAGAAATAAAAGCCTGTTGTGGGTTAGGGTTAGGACAGGTGGTGTGTATGTCCCAGGCTTGGTCCTGTAAAGCTGTGGGCTGGGTCAGAGTTCTCTGGACTGTGGTAGTCTGTTTGTCCAGGGAGCGTGGCTTCACTCAGGCACAGGAATTTAAGTTGGAAAGTGTCCAGTCAAGGGACGCAGGAGAACAGAACAGTGAAGACCCATCAGACCCTGAAATAGGGTGGCGCCGACCTCCTTGGATGTGGGAAGCATCCCATGAAGGACCACGCCTCACCTCTCCTCCTTGCCTGTGGACCAATGGCCCGTGGGCACCAATAGTTACCTCAGTGTGTCACTGTCAAAATAAAAATAAAAAGCATCAGTAAAGCTGTTCAGCAGGAAATTGCCCTTGACACAGTCTAGGTGGATTCCTTATGACTCAGTCATTAACCACCTAAAAGCCCAGGTAGGAGTTTCAGATCCTCTTTGGTTTTTTCCCCTGTCATCTCTGGCCTTTTGCTGAGCTCATGCTAACAAGACTGAAAGTTAAAGAGCAAACACAATGACAGCTGGGCCCCTGGGGTCCCTGAGATAACTTTAATAATTTAAGCTGACCTGGTGGCCTCCGTGGGGAATTATCCTCCACTTAGATGACCCGATGATTCTTAACTCATTTTTGAGTTTGTATTCAGTCAGTGGGAAAGTGTTACTGGCCCTCTGTCACACCAGGCTGGGGACACTTACCTCCTTCACATCCAATAACCAGAGACAATGATTCTATTATTCATAAGATATTTTTACCTGAAGTGATAACATATACATCTTTAGTTATGATTTCCTAATCTTTTTTTTTAAACTGGCACCTTCTCATAGCCTTAGGAATAGCCTTAAGTTTTATAATAAAAACTGTCTTTTCCAAACCTTTAGTTGTAATTGATCTTTAAAAACTTAACATACATTTTTGCCTCCTTTATCTTTGATAAAGGAGGCAAGAACATACAATGGAGAAGAGACAGCCTCTTCATTAAGTGATGCTGGGAAAACTGGAGGGCTACATGTAAAAGAATGAAATTAGAACACTCCCTAACACCATACACAAAAATAAAGTCAAAATGGAGTAAAGACCTAAATGTAAGGCCAGACACTATAAAACTCTTGGAGGAAAACACAGGCAGAACACTCTATGACATACATCACAGCAAGATCCTTTTTGACCCACCTCTTAGAGAAATGGAAATAAAAACCAAAACAAACAAATGGGACCTAATGAAACTTAACAGCTTTTGCAAAGGAAACCATAAACAAGACGAAAAGACAACCCTCAGAATGGGAGAAAATATTTGCAAATGAAGTGACTGACAAAGGATTAATCTCCAAAATATAAAAGCAGCTCATGCAGCTCAATATCAAAAAAAAAAAAAAACACAAACCAAACAACCCAATCCAAAAATGGGCAGAAGACCTAAATAGACATTTCTCCACAGAAGATATACAGATCGCCAACAAACACATGAAAGGATGCTCAACATC
>NC_041232.1:85624705-85625139 GCF_002837175.3 Physeter macrocephalus | reverse complement strand
GGTTCCTTAAAACACTAAAAATAGAACTACCATACGACCCAGCAATCTCACTACTGGGCATATACCCTGAGAAAGCCGAAATTCAAAACGAGTCCTGTACCACAATATTCATTGCATCTCTATTTACAGTAGCCAGGACAAGGAAGCAACCTAAGTGTCCATCGACAGATGAATGGATAAACAAAACAAACAAATGGGACCTAATGAAACTTAACAGCTTTTGCAAAGGAAACCATAAACAAGACGAAAAGACAACCCTCAGAATGGGAGAAAATATTTGCAAATGAAGTAACTGACAAAGGATTAATCTCCAAAATATAAAAGCAGCTCATGCAGCTCAATATCAAAAAAAAAAAAAAACACAAACCAAACAACCCAATCCAAAAATGGGCAGAAGACCTAAATAGACATTTCTCCACAGAAGATATACAGAT
>NC_041232.1:85591110-85624659 GCF_002837175.3 Physeter macrocephalus | reverse complement strand
GGGAGGGAGACGCAAGAGGGAGGGGATATGGGGATGTATGTATATGTATAGTTGATTCACTTTGTTATACAGCAGAAGCTAACACACCATTATAAAGCAATTATACTCCAATAAAGATGTTAAAAAACTTAATATAATAGAATAAACAGTGGGGATGGAAAAGTGAGACCCTTTTGTAAATAAATAGAAGCAAGCATGGTGAGAGTATAAATCTGGGTGGTGACTGCAAACTGTTTATTTCTTTTGGTTACAAGCTCCTCTAAAAAAAACTGATGAGAGCTGCAGGTCCCATCCTCACAGAGGGCACATTCACATACACCTAGAATTTGGCATTTAATTTAGTGGGGCTGGGGGCTTTCTGGAGTCCACGGGCCCATGGAAAAGGGCCCCTTATTTGCAGTGTGACTCTTTCCTATGGTGACAATTCTCTTGGGATAAAATAAGTGACAGAGACCTTCCAATCCGCTGCTCTGCTGGTTTTTTTGTTTTGTTTTTTTTTTAAATAAATTTATTTATTTTATTTATTTATTTTTGGCTGCGTTGGGTCTTCGTTGTGGCACGCGGGCTTTTCGTTGTGGTGGCTTCTCTTGTTACGGAGCACGGGCTCTAGGCGTGCGGGCTTCAGTAGTTGTGGCTCGCGGGTTCTAGAGTGTAGGCTCCGTAGTTGTGGCGCACGGGCTTAGTTGCTCCGCGGCGTGTGGGATCTTCCCGGACCAGGGCTCGAACCTGTGTCCCCTGCATCGGCAGGCGGATTCCTAACCACTGCGCCACCAGGGAAGCCCCTGCTCTGCTGTTTTGAATGGGGATCGTCCTGAGGAAAGTCGTGTTGCCCAAGGTTTCCTTCAGGATTCCTCCCGAAGGCCTCGGACTCTGTTGAACAAAGTGCACATCTTTTTTGAAGTTTAAATACAACCAGACTATGAGAATTTTCCAACACTGGAGCAAGGGATTAGCGCTTTTAGAAGAAGCAATACTTATCCTAGGGTTCGATGCTATTAATAGGATAGCTTATGTCTTCTTCTTAATGGTTTAGAATGAGCCCATCTTGCTTCCGGAGTGGGGAAGTCAAAACACCAGAGTTATTGTCCTGGTTTGTGTGTTGTTGAATGAACGAATCCTGTTGCCTCTGATGGGGCCTTCATGGAAGACGAGTGGGTGCACTGATCTCTACGCTCCTCTCTAGTTCTGGTTCCGCGTCATGATCCTCCCTCTTCGTGTTTGTTGCCCTGAAGAAGATTTTTTTTTTCACATCTTTATTGGAGTATAATTGCTTTACAGTGGTGTGTTAGTTTCTGCTGTGTAACAAAGTGAACCAGCTCTACATATACATATGTCCCCATATCCCCTCCCTCTTGCGTCTCCCTCCCACCCTCCCTATCCCACCCCGCTAGGTGGTCACAAAGCACCGAGCTGATCTCCCTGTGCTATGCAGCTGCTTCCCACTAGCTATCTATTTTACATTTGCTAGTGTGTATATGTCCATGTTACTCTCCCACTTCATCCCAGCTTCCCCTTCCCCCTCCGTGTCCTCAAATCCATTCTCTCCGTCTGCATCTTTATTCTTGCCCCGCCCCTAGGTTCATCAGTACCGCTTTTTTAGATTCCATGTGTATGTGTTAGCATACAGTATTTGTTTTTCTCTTTCTGACTTACTTCACTCTGTATAACAGACTCTAGGTCCATCCACCTCACTACAAATAAAAAGACAACCCTCAGAGTAAGAGAAAATATTTGCAACAAAGCAACTGACAAAGGATTAATCTCCAAAATATACAAGCAGCTCATGCAGCTCAATACCAAAAAAAACAAACAACCCAATCCAAAGAAGACTTCTTTGATTCTCGTCCGCCAGCTTTCTTAGTCATGGGGTGAGATTCCGAGGCTTTTGTGATACTAAGTGAAGCTTCTGTAAACCTTTGCACACACCTGGAGTGCGAACAGAGTCAACTGCTCTTATTCCAAATGGTCGCCCAAGGACCCCATGTGCATATTAGCGGGGAGAGCCATTATATCCCAAATCCTCAGGGAACTCGTCCAAAGGTGGCGACCCTGCCCTCAATACCTGCACAGAGGGAGAACTAGGACCCTGGGTTCTTTTTCCTGCCCCAAAGTACCCCTGGTGGTTGGCAGCCCTCCCACTGCGAGCTGAGGCTCGTGCCAGCTGCAAAAATGCCTCTCACCTTTGATCCCGGAAACCTGTTCTCGGTGCTCGGCTCAGCCCTGTGCCCGGGCCCCCGCGTTGCCAACCCCTGGGCCCAGCATCTCTGTTGTCACTCACAGCCATACTCCAGGGCACCGCCAGACCCAAGCCAACGAGGAGAGGAGAGGCCACACGGTGGAGCCCCCTTACCCCCCAGACCCACCACAAGGGGTCACCCATTTGCTTTGCTAGCGAACTTCTCAAACACAGTATCTGAGTTCACGCCTTTTCTACAGAAAATGTGGCCCGTTCTAGGGAGGGGGGTACCACGTTTATTCCTTCCAGGGGAGCCTGTCACATATCTCTGAATGGAGGGCTCTGTGACAGGAGGATCACCTAGGGTCAGAGAGAGCCCCCCCGAGCCATTCAAGGGCGTTCACACGTACTCTTTGGGCGGGTCTTTAGGGGGTTTGCTGACCCCTCTCTGATCTCCTGTTCTTAAATGCTTTGGGGGACCTCTCTCCGTCAATATTTGAGACTTCGAGGACCCACCGCAGCATCCTTCTGAGAGTAGGATCGTCATTTAATTAGAAAAGCCTGAACCTTGGTGTCCTGCGAACATCTTCGGGACCAACAGATTGTCACCGCACAATCTAATTGAGCAAGAATGTGTTGAGTGTTTATTGCCTAGGTTGGCTGTGAGAATTAAAGAGGAGAGTGCATCCAGGGCTTAGCAGGGTACCTGACGCAGACTCAGAGCACAGCCCCAACTAGCTATTACTCTTGTTTGCTATGACTTTTCCTGGTAAAAGGCATCATTTTAGTTCTGGGAGGAATAAAGATAAGGCGATGAATATAGTTGCATTAGTTAGTTGTATCCTGGTTGTTGGTGGTTTTGGAACAATTTTACCTCTTTACCAATGATTGCACATTTAGGTGCGGAAACTACCCGAGGTTCAGAGATGACAACTGGGCTAATAAATGTATCTACCTGTCTAACAGAGGTACCATATTAGGATCAGGGGACATAAAAAATAATGAATTCCAAAATGACATTTACAGGGAAGACCAGCTAAAAACTTAACATGAAGAAGTTCAGCGGCTACAGGTGCCAGCTGACTCACCTGTAACAGGAAAACAGACAAAATATCAAATGTGAAATGATCATGCTGCTTATGTGGTTTAGAGAAAGAACTAGAGGCCACAGTATTCCAAAAGTTCAAAGTTGAGTTAAAAGTTTGTTAAGAGGAAAGGAAGATGGAACAGTAATATTTAAGTATTGAGTTTCAACCGAGGCGGTGAAAAAAGCTTAATGTCACGCTGAAGCGCTTACACACAAGTCAAAGTGGTCAGGTCATCTATTTATTTTCACGTAGCGGCTCCAACCTGCCATTGTACATGGAAAGGGAAATTGGGACTGTGGCCTTGTCCTCAATAGCTGGTGAGCAACCTTTAAATCGTGGTCTCTTCAGATAAGAGTGAATGTTTAGTTGTGGAAAATGCAGAGAATCCAGGTATTACCGAAAACCACAGTGGAGAAGTGACTTTGGATGTTTTTCTTTCCCTTTGCCTTAAAGAATGGAGGAAAGACAGCGCTGCAGTTGATGACTTGTCAGATTAACGACCAGCATGTACAACACGTGTCTCTGTCCTCCAGATAAAACCATTCGTTTTTAACCATCAACATCACGTGCAAAAAATGAAGGTGGGAGATACAGAGCCAAAAAGCATATCCTGGATATTTTTTGTTTCTTGGTCTTACAAAATTATTTTATAACAACAGCAAAAAAAAAAAAAAAAAAAAAAAGAAAAAGAGAAAAAAAGAAAGAAAGAAAGAAAGAAAATCAATGCTATTTTCATCTGATGCTTATCAAAGGAGAAAAGCCCTCAGTTTTATCCAGAGCCAGCTCTGCCCTTTGTGAGGTAGCCCATCGTTTTCTTTCCCCAGGAGCCATAAATTCATGTCTCATCATTGACCATATTATGCCCTCTATCTCTGTTTATTATTAGTGCATATTTTAGAGTGGTGATCAGTACTGGCACATTTTATCATGCTGATAAACAATGTTGGACGGCCAGGTAAAATGTGTTGTCAACAGTGATTTTACTCTTCAGCATCTTTTACATTTTATTCTCGGCTTGCAGAGCGGAAACTTCAGGACATCAAATCGTACGGGGTCTGACTCTTGTCCTGTGCCTTCCAAGTTGATCCGTTAGGAATGGAATGGGAGAGATTATTCATTACGCAGAAACACATTAAGATGTCACAAAACACAACTCTATTCAAATATTTAAAGAACGTATTCAAGAGTCACTGGTATTTAAAGGAAGCAAACATCCTTCTTTAAAGACATGTCATTTTGCTTCTTGAACTTGAAGGAGCAGCAGCCTGATAGTGAGTTCAAGCGACTAAGGGTACAGGAGAGTAAAAGTCCACTGGATGTTGGAAGCAAAATTTCTCCACGCTTCAACCACTGAACAAGACCTAAGTCTCCCTTGACAATGCGGTGGATTTCACATCGCCAGAGCAACACGGGGGGAAACACGGTGAGACCAGACAGCGTTTATGAATGTCGAGTTGACTGGAACACTTGGTCCAAGTGGCACCTGCAGTATTTTGAGATGACGGATTTCTGAGTCTTCATGAAGCCATTGGCTTGGCTGGGCTATTTCCATCACATCTTTTGCTCATGATAAAATGTTTATGGAAGCATGATAGGGCTTCTGGTTTTCAGGGAGAATTTTCTGTTAGGATATTTGTAATTCTAGCCGGTTTAGGGGCAGTCACAACCAGAGAGGTAAAGCTATGATACCCTTTTATTTATTTATTTTCAATGCCTGCTACTCAGAGAGGCATCTTGAATCGATGGTTCCAACTGGCTGGTTCCTGTGACACATCTCAATACTATTCCATAACTTTTTGGTCATTTTCATTTATGAAAACAGTCTAATTTTGTTTCTTAATGCTCTGTAAGACTACACTGATATACATGCATATATATATATACACACACACACACATGCATACATACTGTGATACATACATGCTGTTGTACATATATATGTATGTATGTACATAAACAGAAGAGAAGGCAAATCTCTTCCTTCTAGTGGAATACAATCTAAGAAAATGTAGAAGGAATAAGGGAGTTTAGGCAGTTATCAGTGGATGCTAATACTAGTGGGTGAAAGTTTGATGAGAAGCAGAATATGCACACAGTAACAATGAAACTCTCCACAAATTACTTACAAAGTACAAAGGGAAAAAAACTAACATTATAGTGCTAAACCCCAGCAGAAAGCAGGTGACCAAACTGACATCATTTATACTGAGACAAAGCAAGATCATGATGTCTGACGTGATACACTTAGAGGGACACAACCTTCCTTCTGTACTGTTCCTGCTAATAGTGCATACTCTGAATTTCATCATGAGGAAATATCCAGTAAACCCAGACTGAAGTACTTGTACAAAATAACCAGCCTGTCATCCTCAAAAATATCAAGGTCAAGGAAGACAAATAAAGGCTGAGAAACTCTTCCAGTTTGAAGGGGACTAGAGAGATATGACAACAGAATAATGCCCTGCATGGTCCTGTACTGGAAAAATAATTGCTATAAAAGATGCAATTGGGGTGATTATCAAAATTTCAGTATGGATTGTGCATTAGATGATAGTGTTCTATTAAGATTAAATTTCATCCTTTCAATAATTTTACTGTGTTTATGTAAAAAAGTCTTTGTTCTTCGAAAATATAGGCTGAAATATTTAAAGGTAAAGAAGCAACATGTCTCAAATTTACTCTTAGTTGGTACAGGAAAAAAATATATATATGAGGCAGAGAGAGAGAGAGAGAGAGAGAGAGAGGGAGAGAGGGAGAGAGGGAGAAAGGGGGGGGAGAGAGGGAGAAAGAGAGAGAGAGAGGGAGGGAGGGAGGGAGAGAGGGGGAGAGAGAGAGAGAGAGAGGGAGAGAGGGAGAAAGAGAGAGAGAGAGGTGGGAGATACAGAGCCAAAAAGCATATCCTGGATATTTTTTGTTTCTTGGTCTTACAAAATTATTTTATAACAACAGCAAAAAAAAAAAAAAAAAAAAAAAGAAAAAGAGAAAAAAAGAAAGAAAGAAAGAAAGAAAATCAATGCTATTTTCATCTGATGCTTATCAAAGGAGAAAAGCCCTCAGTTTTATCCAGAGCCAGCTCTGCCCTTTGTGAGGTAGCCCATCGTTTTCTTTCCCCAGGAGCCATAAATTCATGTCTCATCATTGACCATATTATGCCCTCTATCTCTGTTTATTATTAGTGCATATTTTAGAGTGGTGATCAGTACTGGCACATTTTATCATGCTGATAAACAATGTTGGACGGCCAGGTAAAATGTGTTGTCAACAGTGATTTTACTCTTCAGCATCTTTTACATTTTATTCTCGGCTTGCAGAGCGGAAACTTCAGGACATCAAATCGTACGGGGTCTGACTCTTGTCCTGTGCCTTCCAAGTTGATCCGTTAGGAATGGAATGGGAGAGATTATTCATTACGCAGAAACACATTAAGATGTCACAAAACACAACTCTATTCAAATATTTAAAGAACGTATTCAAGAGTCATTGGTATTTAAAGGAAGCAAACATCCTTCTTTAAAGACATGTCATTTTGCTTCTTGAACTTGAAGGAGCAGCAGCCTGATAGTGAGTTCAAGCGACTAAGGGTACAGGAGAGTAAAAGTCCACTGGATGTTGGAAGCAAAATTTCTCCACGCTTCAACCACTGAACAAGACCTAAGTCTCCCTTGACAATGCGGTGGATTTCACATCGCCAGAGCAACACGGGGGGAAACACGGTGAGACCAGACAGCGTTTATGAATGTCGAGTTGACTGGAACACTTGGTCCAAGTGGCACCTGCAGTATTTTGAGATGACGGATTTCTGAGTCTTCATGAAGCCATTGGCTTGGCTGGGCTATTTCCATCACATCTTTTGCTCATGATAAAATGTTTATGGAAGCATGATAGGGCTTCTGGTTTTCAGGGAGAATTTTCTGTTAGGATATTTGTAATTCTAGCCGGTTTAGGGGCAGTCACAACCAGAGAGGTAAAGCTATGATACCCTTTTATTTATTTATTTTCAATGCCTGCTACTCAGAGAGGCATCTTGAATCGATGGTTCCAACTGGCTGGTTCCTGTGACACATCTCAATACTATTCCATAACTTTTTGGTCATTTTCATTTATGAAAACAGTCTAATTTTGTTTCTTAATGCTCTGTAAGACTACACTGATATACATGCATATATATATATACACACACACACACATGCATACATACTGTGATACATACATGCTGTTGTACATATATATGTATGTATGTACATAAACAGAAGAGAAGGCAAATCTCTTCCTTCTAGTGGAATACAATCTAAGAAAATGTAGAAGGAATAAGGGAGTTTAGGCAGTTATCAGTGGATGCTAATACTAGTGGGTGAAAGTTTGATGAGAAGCAGAATATGCACACAGTAACAATGAAACTCTCCACAAATTACTTACAAAGTACAAAGGGAAAAAAACTAACATTATAGTGCTAAACCCCAGCAGAAAGCAGGTGACCAAACTGACATCATTTATACTGAGACAAAGCAAGATCATGATGTCTGACGTGATACACTTAGAGGGACACAACCTTCCTTCTGTACTGTTCCTGCTAATAGTGCATACTCTGAATTTCATCATGAGGAAATATCCAGTAAACCCAGACTGAAGTACTTGTACAAAATAACCAGCCTGTCATCCTCAAAAATATCAAGGTCAAGGAAGACAAATAAAGGCTGAGAAACTCTTCCAGTTTGAAGGGGACTAGAGAGATATGACAACAGAATAATGCCCTGCATGGTCCTGTACTGGAAAAATAATTGCTATAAAAGATGCAATTGGGGTGATTATCAAAATTTCAGTATGGATTGTGCATTAGATGATAGTGTTCTATTAAGATTAAATTTCATCCTTTCAATAATTTTACTGTGTTTATGTAAAAAAGTCTTTGTTCTTCGAAAATATAGGCTGAAATATTTAAAGGTAAAGAAGCAACATGTCTCAAATTTACTCTTAGTTGGTACAGGAAAAAAATATATATATGAGGCAGAGAGAGAGAGAGAGAGAGAGAGAGAGGGAGAGAGGGAGAGAGGGAGAAAGGGGGGGGAGAGAGGGAGAAAGAGAGAGAGAGAGGGAGGGAGGGAGGGAGAGAGGGGGAGAGAGAGAGAGAGAGAGGGAGAGAGGGAGAAAGAGAGAGAGAGAGGGAGGGAGAGAGGGAGAAAGAGAGAGCGAGAGAGAGGGAGGGAGAGAGAGGAAGGTAAATCAATTGTTTCAGGCTAAAGAATATGTAGGAGTTCCCTTTATTATTCCCGAAACTATTCTGTGAATTTGAAATTACATCAAAATACAGTTAAAACTTAATAAAACTGTTCTACTCCCTTATAGTTATTTCAACACCCTTAAGCGTTTCTTTCTGCATGAGCATTCTTGTTCTTCCCACCAGGTCAGCGATGGTCACGCACATTCACTGCCTCCCAGACGCACCTGCTCTTTCATTTACTCATCTCGACAGTACAAATGGGGTTGAATTTGAGCTTTTAGTTTCAAAAATCAAACTGGGGTTATTCAAAACCATGAGGAGAGGATTAAATAACTTCTTTAATCATAAAGTCCTTGCCACGAAACCTTTTTTGTAAGAGTTTCGTTTTCCAGCCCTTTATTGTATTATGGCTGCAGTATTGTTTTAACTGCTCAGCTGCATGTTGTCTGTCACATTTTTTAAAGAGTATTTTAAAGATATTTCATTCCGTCCAAGTCCTGCTTAGTCCAACCTTCCTTTAATTTCCCTGCAGGATATTGGGAAGCTGGAAGGGTGTTAGAAGACTAACCTTTCAGCGGGACCAATTTGAAATATTAATGCTACATTTATCGTTATTCCTTGAGTAGAATTTGGACAATATGCTTAACACAGCTGTTCCGAAATGAGGAACTGTCTTGTTTCCTCAAACTTAAGACTCTCTTAAGGCTAAAAGATCATAAAAATGTTAATACTACATTTGTGGAAACACATACCACTTTCAAGATGACTTTATTGGAACACTTAAGAGGAGTAAAATTGGGAATGGAGAATCCTAAGACAAATGGTGAAGAAGATGTATCAGTCAGTTTTGGCTGTGGTAATGCTGCATAAGAAACACATCCCCTCCCCCAAATCTTAATGCCTTATAACAGTAAGGTTTGTTTGTTGCCCAGGTTACGTATCGGATGGCAGCTAATTCTTAGTCTGTGCTCTGTGCTTCTGTAGCTCTGTTCCAGGCTATGGGTTATTATGGTTTGGCTTTTATACTAAGAAGCAGATGAAATGAGATCCTGCAACTCTTATATCTTGTCTTCTCATGACAGAGTGTAGGAACAAGAGAGTCATAGTCATAAAATGCAATCAAGTTTAAAGCTTCTGCTCAGCCTTGGAACATATTTGCTCATACCCCATAGTTCAGAGCATGTCATATCACCAAACCCAAAGTTAATGGGATGGGGAAGACCTGTCAAGAGTGGGGAAGGATGAGAGATTATGAACAAATGCTATGTACCAAAGCGGTCCAGATTTGAATTTGCCTCTATCCCCCATTTTCCTAAGGCATATCTCTTGGTACTCCTTGGTACCCCATGGTGTAGGATTTAGACCTCAGTGCCTCCTGTAGCTCAGGTCCACCTTGGGGTATTTCTGTTTGCATCTGCCTTTCATATTCCATTTCCTATCGTATTTTCTATAGCTTGTTCCTGTGCTGACCAACTGCACTTCCTACCAAAATATTTCTATCTGTAACCCATCTCCTCCCAAATAGGTTACACCTTAATAATCTAATACCCAAATCCTTTTTGGAGCAGTCAAGATTTCCTAAAGATGTTACTTACATTACAGATTATCTGTAAGCATTTTAACAGTGTAATCCTAAAATCTCTGTCTGCCTTTGCTGTCCTGTGCAAAGAGATGATTCTACTGATGAGGCTACATCAGTAGTCAGTGGTCTACCAGAACAAGTAGGATAGAGATAGCTAGCTAGCTAGCTAGATAGACAGACAGGGACAGACAGACAGAGAGGGAGATTTATCTCCTGAAACTGGCTTACACAATTATAGGGGCTGGCTATGCAAGTCTGAAATCTCTAGAGCAGGCCAGCAGATGGAAAACTCTCAAGCAGGAGCTGACACTTGTGTCCACAATTGGAATTTCTTCTTCTTAGGGAAACCTCAGTTTTGTTCTTAGACCTTCTGTTGATTGGATGGGGCCCACTCAGGAGATAATGAGCACCATGGCTCTACACTGTTACAAATCAGTGTAGCCAACACAAAAGAATTTGATGCAGAAATAAATGGAGAATCTATGGTGCTCTTAATTCCTTTACATCAATGTATTCATTTATACTGGGCCTCACTCTTTCCAAGATCTACATCAGAATGCCTCTATAACAGTGTTTCTCAGGCTTAATTTTCACATTGTAATCAGCTGCAGAGATTTAAAACAGCCATAAATATTCCAAAACTAATACATGGGCCTTTTCCCAGAGATCCTGATGTAATTGGCATGTGTATGGGATTGGTTTTTTTTTTTTAAAAGCTTCTCAGTAGATGCTAACATGTAGCCAAGGCTGAGAACCCCAGCTTTCTAAACCCAGCACTGCATTGACCACAGTGGGACACTAATACACATAAAGGCTAAAGAGTCTTGGAAAGTCCTATACTTTATTTTGATTAGAGGGATGTCACATGTTAGCGAGCTGTCACATCATTAAAAGTAATGTCCTTTTTTCTTCTTCAAGATTTTAGTTGCATTTGTTGAATTTGTGGATTGAGTTTTGCATCAGATCTTGACTGTCAGTCCTTATCCTTAATATATTGCCTCTACCACATTTTCTCTCTTCTTCTGTTGGCCAGTTAAATAGATTAGACCTGCCCGCCCCCCCACCATTCCAATCTTCTGTGACTCATTTTTCCTCCACCAGTTCTGGACCCTTTGCTGTCGGATTCATTCCTTGGTCTTTCCTTGCTCTGTTCTGTCTCACGAAGTCACTGGCCACTGCGAGGTTCAGATCCCAGATTCCCGGGACAGTTAACTTCTGGGTAAATTGGGCTGGTTTTGGCAAACAAGTGTGAAAGCATGGGGATGATGCACGTAGGTCGTTCCCACCTTCCTTAGGGCACGTCTCTGGCAACGACTGCACTTGCTTTTTGACTCTGGCTCCTGCTGGGAAGGCGTGCTGTTCTTCCATCCAGGGTCCCTGGGGTCCAGCAACCCACATCTTTCCTTTGATCATCTGGCTTGGGGGAAGATTACTGGATTTTCTCTATTGCTAATCTCTGAGTTATCTCACATTTCCTGCTTGGACTCTCAGCTTTTCCTCACTGTGTAACCAATTCCCTACATAAAATTCCTTAAAAAAAAAAATACTTGAGTGATTTCTGTTTTCTTGGTTGAAGCTTCTCTTTTTCTATTTTTTCTATTCCATTGTTATCACAGACATTTTATTTTCAAGCATTTTTCAGCTCTCTCTCATCTGTAGTTAAATTCGTCTATTTTCTTCATTTCAATTATTTTATATTTCATTTCTAAAATTTATAGCCAGTTCATTTAAAACTCTGATGTTATTTTTTATAGTTTCCAGTTTTGTATTCCAAATTTTCAATTTAGATCTTATCTTCTTGAACCGAGTGCATGGTGATTTCAGAGTCTTTGATGATTCCAGTATCTGCAGCCCTCAGAGGTCTGTCTCTGTTGCCCTGGTTTCCAACAGCTCTTTCTCATGATGGCTTATCTCCCCGTGTGCTGAGTTATCTCTGAGTTTAGGCTACACATTTGTTTAGAAATTATTGATAGAAATAATATGAGGCATAGGATAACATTATCTTCCTCTGGACACTTTTTTTTTTTTTTACTTCCGGCAACTTTTAACTCTCTGGGATTACTTTAAGTACTTTGGGCCATCCAGATGGTTTAAATCTGCTCTGCAGTCTGTGAATGAATGGGACGGTTTACTTCTGGTATATTCTGACTCTCAGGGGGCAGTTTTTTTGAGTCCTAGATGAAGGCAGGGGTAGTATATCAGGGTCCTTACCCATGGTGTGCCCCAGACTCTAAGATTTGTTCCTGGAGGGCTACGTAGGCACCAGAAACTCAGCTCAGACCGTCACATGTGCCTTCAGGTTTAGCATGCGCTCCCAAAGCAAAAGTAGACCCGTATTCCTGTTACCTCCAAGGTGTCCGTCTTCCTTGCTTTGTCAGCTCTTTGATGCTTATACACATTGTCTACCATTTTGTGTTCTGTTGTGTGCGGGTTGATCCAGATAATCCACCTGAAGGGGAATCCAAGTCTTGGCCTTCAGCAAAGCACACGCCAAGCTAAGCACGCACATAGAGAAATAACTGAGAATAATTGAGAATTTGTCTAGCCATTCGAGGCTATTTTAGTGATTCTTGGGGTGACAAATGTCACAATCAAATCAACCCTGTATCAGCCTTGGGCAAAATATCCTCTGAAGCATAGTGTTCTTCATTTTTGAAATGAGGGGAGAGAGTACTGATATCTAAGTTCCCATCAAGTTCTAACTTTATATTATTCTAGTATTTCACAGTTGAGTAATATAAATAACTTTATATTATTATAACGTTATATTATTCTAGTATAGCACAGTTGAACTAGTTTTGAAGTAGTTCAACTGTGCTCTAAACCTGTGGAAGCTTCTGGAAAACCCAGGCTCTATCTACCAATAAGAAACAGGGGTGATTTCTAGATTCTGTATGGCCTTCTCACCTACGTTCCTAATTGCCTGGAAATACTGAGTAAAATTTATACGTTTTCCAATAATCTGTTCGGATTATGGCTGACCATATCCACCAGTTTATGTCAAAGAATCCTCTTTCATAGTTCATAAGACCAAGGGAAAATAAAGCATGGGCTCAGTGTTATCCCATATGGTCAGTGTATTGTGAACCATTAAGAAGGAGGTATGTTTAGAGCAGCTGGAAATGAGCTAAATGTTAGCTGAAGAAGTCCAGGCAGCTGTCCAAATGAGCACTGGGTATACTGAAAGTCAGGAATGCCTACTTCTGCTGAATCAATTCCTATATCCGGGGTACATTCCTTTTATGGTTCTTCAAATTTATGCAGAAATTAATTCATCTAAACTCTTTAGAACACTCAATTTGAGGTAAGTTGGTGTCCTCAAATATCTCCCACCAAATCTCATTTTATCTGGTATGGCGTTTCTTCATACATGTGGCATCTTCTTTCTTTCTTTCATTTTTTTCAAAGAAAATTCCATAATATATTCAGCAATTTCAAGGAAACATGGTTGAAAAGCTAAGGGAGAAGCTGACTAGGATACACAGCTGGCTAACCTCAAGATATCTCGGAAATGGTGCATGTCCACAAGAACAAATGTGGGTGTGCAGTGATAAATTTATTTCTCCATCTGTGAAGAAATTGATATCTGGGCCAGGGCTTGATGACCTCAGCTTCCACTGCCAACTTCAGGTCTTGTTTCAGTAACACTGTGTTAAACCATACAGCAAACTTCTGACCTTTTAATACTGAGGATTCAAGCATGCACATTTTGAGCTTAGCTGGAGTTTGACTGTGTATTTCTTTCTTTCTTTCTTTCTTTTCTTTAAAGCAAGCCTATTATAGACTTCACTTTGTATGGGAGCGATTTTCCCCCGTCAGCAGTCTTGCCTCACATTCTTTCCTTAAGAAAGTAACTAACTAGTGCTTCTATTCCTAGAATAAAGAGTGGATTAAAAAGCGTAGTCACAGCAAATAAGGCAGGACCAGGGAGAGCAGAGATGAGGGTATTACATTGAGAAGGAAAACTTTCTGTACACCATAATACCCCACGCTGTTGTGTATAATTATTAGCTGCAAAATAGCACAGCTTGAACATTATTATTGCACATTAAAGAACATTTCACTTATAATTATGGAATGAAAAGAAGCATTTACAACTCACCTACCGAAGCATTAACTTTGTGTGTGTAAGAAAATATTTTTAAAAACCTCTTCATTAGAAATCTGCAAATATGAGACTTTCTTTTTCCATCTCACGGATCTTTTCTCCTTTTTTTTCTTCTGACACATTGAAGTACGTCTTAAACTTTTCTTTTAATTAAAAAGCAGCATAAAGGTGTAAGGGAGGGAAGGAAACCAAGAAGAGGAGGTTGCTCTGTGTGCCTGCCAACGTAAACAAATATTTGATACATGAGACAGATTGGGAAAATGAAAAGGTAAGGCATAGAATATCTCCTGAACAGTAGAAGAAAACTCGTGATGCTCAGAACAAAGAACCGATTATTTTTTTCTGATTGGTGTCATAATTTTTTTAACATATTTATTAGAGTATAATTGCTTTACATTGTTGTGTTAGTTGCTGCTGTATAACAAAGTGAATCAGCTATACGTATACATACGTCCCCATATCCCTTCCCTCTTGAGTCTCCCCGCTACCCCCCCTATCCCACCCCTCTAGGTGGTCACAAAGCACCAAGCTGATCTCCCTGTGCTATGCGGCTGCTTCCCACTAGCTATCTATTTTACATTTGGTAGTGTATATATGTCAGTGCCACTCTCTTACTTCGTCCCATCTGACCCTTCCCCCTCCCCGTGTCCTCAACTCCATTCTCTACCTCTGCATCTTTATACCTGTCCTGCCCCTAGGTTCATCAGAGCCATTTTTTTAGATTCCATATATATGTCTTAGCATACGATATTTGTATTTTTGTTTTTTCTTGCTGACTTACTTCACTCTGTATGACAGACTCTAGGTCCATCCACCTCACTCTAAATAACTCAGTTTCCTTTCTTTTTATGGCTGAGTAATATTCCATTGTATATATGTGCCACATCTTCTTTATCCATTCATCTGTCAATGGACACTTAGGTTGCTTCCATGTCTTGGCTATTGTAAATAGTGGTTTTCTCAGGGTGTATGCCCAGTAGTGGGATTGCTGGGTCGTATGGTAGCTCTATTTTTAGTATCTTAAGGAACCTCCATACTGTTTTCCATGGTGGCTGCATCAATTTACATTCCCACCAACAGAGCAAGAGGGTTCCCTTTTCTCCACACCCCCTCCAGCACTTACTGTTTGTAGATTTTTTGAGGATGGCCATTCTGACCGGTGTGAGGTGATACGTCATTGTAATTTTGATTTGCATTTCTCTAATGATTAGTGATGTTGAGCATCCTTTCATGTGTTTGTTGGCAATCTGTATATCTTCTGTGGAGAAATGTCTATTTAGGTCTTCTGCCCATTTTTGGATTGGGTTCTTGTTTTCATGATATTGAGCTGCATGAGCTGCTTGTCTTGTTTATTTTTGTTTTTATTTCCATTTCTCTAGGAGGTGGGTCAAAAAGGATCTTGCTGTGATGTATGTCATAGAGTGTTCTGCCTATGTTTTCCTCTAAGGGTTTTTTTTGTTTTTGTTCTTTTTGTGGTACGCGGGCCTCTCACTGTCGTGGCCTCTCCTGTTGCGGAGCACAGGCTCCGGAAGCGCAGACCCAGCGGCCATGGCTCACGGGCCCAGCCGCTCTGCGGCATGTGGGATCTTCCTGTACCGGGGCACGAACGTGTGTCCCCTGCATCGGCAGGTGGGTTCTCAACCACTGCGCCACCAGGGAAGCCCCTTCTAAGAGTTTTATAGTGTCTGGCCTTACATTTGGGTCTTTAATCCATTTTGAGTTTATTTTTGTGTGTGGTGTTTAGGGAGTGTTCTAATTTCATCCTTTTACATGAAGCTGTCCAGTTTTCCCAGCACTACTTATTGAAGAGGGTGTCTTTTCTCTATTGTATATTCTTGCCTCCTCTGTCAAAGATAAGGTGACCATATGTGCATGGGTTTATCTCTGGGCCTTCTATCCTGTTCCACTGATCTATAGTTCTGTTTTTGTGCCAGTACGATACTGTCCTGATTACTGTAGCTTTGTAGTATAGTCTGAAGTCCGGGAGCCTGATTCCTCCAGCTCTGTTTTTCTTTCTCATGATTGCTTTTGCTATTCAGGGTCTTTTGTGTTTCCGTACAAATTGTGAAATTTTTTGTTCTAGTTCTGTGAAAAATTCCCTTGGTAGTTTGATAGGTATTGCATTGAATCTGTCCATTACTTTGGGTAATATAGTCATATTCACACTGTTGATTCTTCCAATCCAAGAACATGGTATATCTCTCCATCTGTTTGTATCATCTTTAATTTCTTTTATCAGTGTCTTATAGTTTTCTGCACAGGTCTTTTGTCTCCTTGGGTAGGTTTATTCCTAGTTACTTTATTCCTTTTGTTGCAGTGGTAAATGGGAGTGTTTCCTTAATATATCTTTCAGCTTTTTCATCATTAGTGTATAGGAATGCAAGAGATTTCCATGCATTAATTTTGTATCCTGCTACTTTACCAAATTCATTGATTAGATCTAGTAGTTTTCTGGTAGCATCTTTAGGATTCTCTATGTATAGTATCATGTCATCTGCAAACAGTGACAGCTTTACTTCTTCTTTTCCAATTTGATTCCTTTTATTTCTTTTTCTTCTCTGATTGCTGTGGTGAAAACTTCCAAAACTATGTTGAATAATAGTGGTGAGAGTGGACAACCTTGTCTTCTTCCGGATCTTAGTGGAAATGGTTTCAGTTTGTCACCATTGAGAACGATGTTGGCTGTGGGTTTGTCATAAATGGCCTTTATTATGTTGAGGTAAGTTCTCTCTATGCCTACTTTCTGCAGGGTTTTTATTATAAATGGGTGTTGAATTTTGTCTAAACTTTTTCTGCATCTAGTGAGATTATCATATGGTTTTTCTCCTTCAATTTGTTAATATGATTTATTACATTAATTGATTTGCATATATTGAAGAAAACTTGCATTCCTAGGATAAATCCCACTTGATCAAGTTTATGATCCTTTTAATGTGCTGTTGTTTTCTATTTGCTAGTATTTTGTTAAGGATTTTTGCATGTATTTTCATCAGTGATTTTGGCCTGTAGTTTTTTTTTTGTGACATTTTTGTCTGGTTTTGGTATCAGGGTGACGGTGGCCTCATAGAATGAGTTTGGGAGTATTCCTCCCTCTGCTATATTTTGGAAGAGTATAAGAAGGATAGGTGTTAGCTCTTCTCTAAATGTTTGATAGAATTCACCTGTGAAGCCATCTGGTCCTGTGCTTTTGTTTGTTGGAAGATTTTTAATCACAGTTTCAATTTCAGTGCTTGTGATTGGTCTGTTTATATTTTCTATTTCTTCCTGGTTCAGTCTCAGAAGGTTGTGCTTTTCTAAGAATTTGTCTATATCTTCCAGTTTGTCCATTTTATTGGCATAGAGTTGCTTGTAGTAATCTCTCATGATCCTTTGTATTTCTGCAGTGTCAGTTGTTACTTCTCCTTTTCCATTTCTAATTCTGTTGATTTGAGTCTTCTCCTTTTTTTTTCTTGATGAGTCTGGCTAATTGTTTATCAATTATTTTTTTATCTTCCCAAAGAACCAGCTTTTAGTTTTATTGATCTTTGCTATAGTTTCCTTCATTTCTTTTTCATTTATCTCTGATATGATCTTTATGATTTCTTTCCTTCAAGTAACTTTGGGGTTTTTTTGTTCTTCTTTCTCCAGTTGCTTTAGGTGTAAGGTTAGGTTGTTTATTTGAGATGTTTCTTGAGGTAGGATTATATCGCTATAAACTTCCCTCTTAGAACAGCTTTTGCGGCATCCCATAGGTTTTTGGTCGTCGTGTTTTCATTGTCATTTGTTTCTAGGTATTTTTTTATTTCTTCAGTGATCTCTTGGTTATTTAGTAGTGTATTGTTTATCCTCCATGTGTTTGTATTTTTTACAGATTTTTTCCTGTAATTGATTTCTAGTCTCATAGCATTGTGGTTTGAAAATATACTTGATACGATTTCAAATTCTTAAATTTACCAAGGATTGATTTGTGACCCAAATATGATCTATCCTGGAGAATGTTCCATGAGCACTTGAGAAGAAAGTGTATTCTGTTGTTTTTGGATGGAATGTCCTATAAATATCAATTAAGTCCATCTTGTTTAATGTATCATTTAAAGCTTGTGTTTCCTTATTTATTTTCATTTTGGATGATCTGTCCATGGGTTAAAGTGGGGTGTTAAAGACCCCTACTATCATAGTGTTACTGTCGATTTCCCCTTTTGTGGCTGTTAGCATTTGCCTTAAGTATTGAGGTGCTCTTATGTTGGGTGCATAAATATTTACAATTGTCATATCTTCTTCTTGGATTGATCCCTTGATCATTATGTAGTGTCCTTTTTTGTTTGTAATAGTATTTATTTTAAAGTCTATTTTTTCTGATAGAGAATTGCTACTCCAGCTTTCTTTTGATTTCCATTTGCATGGAATATCTTTTTTCATTGCCTCAATTTCAGTCTGTATGTCCCTAGGTCTGAAGTGGGTCTCTTGTAGACAACATATATACGGGTCTTGTTTTTGTATCCATTCAGTCAGTCTGTGTCTTTTGGTTGGAGCATTTAATCCATTTACCTTTAAGATAGTTATCAACATGTATGCGCCTATTACCATTTTCTTTACTGTTTTGGGTTTGTTATTGTAGGTCTTTTCCTTCTTTTGTGTTTCCTGCCTAGAGAAGTTCCTTTAGCATTTGTTGTAAAGCTTGTTTGGTGGTGCTGAATTCTCTTAACTTTTGCTTGTCTGTAAAGGTTTTAATTTCTCTGTCGAATCCAAATGAGATCCTTGCTGGGTAGAGTAATCTTGGTTGTAAGTTTTCCCTTTCATCACTTTAAATATGTCCTTCCACTCCCTTCTGGCTTGCAGAGTTTCTGCTGAAAGATAAGCTGTTAACCTTATGGGTTTTCCCTTGTATGTTATTTGTTGCTTTGCCCTTGCTGCTTTTAACATTTTTTCTTTGTATTTAATTTTTAATAGTTTGATTAATATGTGTCTTGGCCTGTTTCTCCTTGGATTTATCCTGTATGGGACTCTCTGTGCTTCCTGGACTTGACTATTTCCTTTCCCATATTAGGGAAACTTTCAACTATAATCTCTTCAAATATTTTCTCAGTCCATTTCTTTTTGTCTTCTTCTCCTGGGACCTCTATAATTCGAATGTTGGTGCGTTTAATGTTGTCCTAGAAGTCTCTGAGACTGTCCTCAATTCTTTTCATTCTTTTTTCTTTATTCATCTCTGCGGTAGTTATTTCCACTATTTTATCTTCCAGGTCATTTATCTGTTCTTCTTCCTCAGTTATTCTGCTATTGATTCCTTCTAGAGAATTTTTAACTTCATTTATTGTGTTGTTCATCATTGTTTGTTTGCTCTTTAGTTCTTCTAGTTCCTTCTTAAGTGTTTCTCGTATTTTCTCCATTCTGTTTCCAAGATTTTGCGTCATCTTTACTATCATTACTCTGAATTCTTTTTCAGGTAGACTGCCTATTTCCTTGTCATTTGTTTGGGCTGGTGGGTTTTTACCTTGCTCCTTCATCTGCTGTGTAGTTGTCTGTCTTCTCCTTTTGCTTAACTTCCTGTGTTTGGGGTCTTCTTTTCACAGGCTGCAGGTTCGTAGTTCCCGTTGTTTTTGGTGCCTGCTCTCATTTGGTAAGGTTGGTTCAGTGGGTTGCGTAGGCTTCCTGGTGGAGGGGACTGGTGCCTGTGTTCTGATGGATGAGGCTGGATCTTGTCTTTCAGGTGGCAGGACTGAGTCGGTGGTGTCTTTTGGCATGTCTATGAACTTAATACGATTTTAAGCTGCCTCTCTGCTAATGGGTGGGTTTGTGTTCCAAGACAGACAGACAGAAAGAAAGAAAAAAAGAAAGAAAGAAAGAAAGAAAGAAAAAGGAAGGAAGGAAGGAAGAAATGAAAATAAAAAATAAAATACTATTAAAAATAAAAAAGTAATAAAAAAAAGAAAGAAAGAAAGAGAGCAACCAAAGCAAAAAACATATCCACCAATGATAACAGGCTCTAAAAACTATACAAAAAAAAGAAAAGACAGACAGAAACCAGGACAAATGGTAAAAGCAAAGCTATACAGAAAAAAATCACACAAAGAAGCATACACATACACACTCAATAAAGGATAAAATATATATATTTAAAAAAATAGGAAGAGAGCAACCGAATCAGTAAATCTACCAATGATAATAAGCTCTAAATACTAAACTCAGGTAAACGTAAAACCAGAAACAAATTAGATGCAGAAAGCAAACCCCAAATCTATAGTTGCTCCCAAAGTCCACTGCCTCAATTTTGGGATGATTCATTGTCTATTCAGGTTTTCCACAAATGCAGGATACATCAGATTTATTGTGGAGATTTAATCCGCTGTTCCTGAGGTTGCTGGGAGAGATTTCCCTTTCTCTTCTTTGTTCGCATAGCTCCTGGGGTTCAGCTTTGTATTGGCCCCGCCTCTGTGTGTAGGTCGCCCCAGGGCCTCTGTTCTTCCCCCAGACAGGACGGGGTTAAAGTAGCGGCTGATTACGTGGCTCTGGCTCACTCAGGCTGGGGGGAGGGAGGGGTACGGAATGCGGGGCGAGCCTGCAGTGGCAGAGGCCGGCATGACATTGCACCAGCCTGAGGTGAGCCGTGTTCCCCTGGGGAAGTTGTCCCTGGATCACGGGACCCTGGTAGTGGCGGGCTGCACAGGCTCCCGGGAGGGGAGGTGTGGAGAGTGACCTGTGCTCGCACACAGGCTTCTTGGTGGCTGCAGCAGCAGCCTTAGCGTCTCATGCCTGTCTCTGGTGTCTGTGCTTATTTCTGTGGCTTGCGCCCATCTCTCAAGCTCGTTTATGTGGTGCTCTGAATCCCCTTGCACACCCGGAAACAATGGTCTCTTGTCTCTTAGGCAGCTCCAGACTTTTCCCGGACTCCCTCCCGGCCAGCCATGGCGCACTAGCCCCCTTCAGGCTGTGTTCACGCCGCCAACCCCAGTCCTCTCCCTGCGATCCGACCTCTGAAGCCCGAGCCTCAGCTCCCAGCCGCCGCCCACCCTGGCGGGTGAGCAGACAAGCCTCTCGGGCTGGTGAGTTCTGGTCAGCACGGATCCCCTTGCGGGAATCTCTCCGCTTTGCCCTCCGCACCCCTGTGGCTGCGCTCTCCTCCGCGGCTCTGAAGCTTCCCCCCACCCCCCGCCGCCACCCCGCCCCCATCTCTGCCAGTGAATGGGCTTCCTAGTGTGTGGAAACCTTTCCTTCTTCACAGCTCCCTCCCACTGGTGCAGGCCCCGTCCCTATTCTTTTGTCTCTGTTTTTCCCTTTTTCTTTTGCCCTAGCCAGGTACGTGGGGAGTTTCTTGCCTTTTGGGAAGTCCGAGGTCTTCTGCCAGCGTTCAGTAGGTGTTCTGTAGGAGTTGTTCCACATGTAGATGTATTTCTGATGTATCTGTGGGGAGGAAGGTGATCTCCACATCTTACTCCTCTGCCATCTTGCAGATCCGCCCCTGGTGTCATAATTTTGAAATACAAAATGCTATGGAAATCCATATATGTCAACAAGGGTGTGAAAGAGTGTCAGTAGCGTTTCCAGGTCTGTTGATGGGGAATTTAATTGTTCCATGCAATTCATTCTGCCACTTTCTTGAATAACATCTTTTATTTATCGAATCTCTGGAATGATGGAACTGTGTGTGTGTGTTTTCTATACGTGTAAAGACATCCTTTCAAACACATTCACCGAGGGGCTCTTGTCTGTCAAACATTGTGCTAGGCTCTAGAGAAACAGTCAAGAATATATTAAATAAAAGCATTTATCCAGAGGCTTTGTCCCAAACATGAATTTTCAGATTGCTTTGGCATCTGCATGAAGTTCAAAGAAGCGGAGTAGGTAACAACAGAAAGCAACAGCATCTACCCCTAACACACACACAACTGCGCACACATACGTGCACACACATGTACACACATGTATGAACACATGCACGCACACATAAATATTTCACTTGATGTTGTGACATAGGCATGATCATCTCCACTCTAGAGATGAGGAAACGTAGGTGGAAGAAAATGAAACGACTTGGGTAGGGAAGTAAAATGACAAGCCAGTCTGAGTGGCTAAGGTCACTGACTCTCTGGCCCGTGGTCTTAAGCCTTGACTGTGCTGCAGGAGAGTTTGTTCAGTGGGGCTGAGTTTATCACCCCTCACCCACTCCACCCCTGTGAATTAGGTCGTGCAGATTAATTCAGAGATTCCACATGCTGTATAGTGCAGGGCATTCAGAAGGGTGTGTGCATTTTAATCGTAAAAGTTCTTTTACTAGGAGCCACTATCCTTTAGCTTGATTTACATTCCATGATTTTCAGTCCTATCGGGGAGACAGTCTCACAAACATGGGGGCTCTTAGGAACAGTAGTATACATATAAGATTGTGCTATGCAGTGTCCAGTTACCATGGTAGAGGCAGTAGAGTTGAGAGCTAGGAGATGGTGCCTACTGTAGTTGCTAAGTTTTAAAAGGTAGCACAGAAATGGTTTGACATAAAGGAGGAGGCCGATGTCATCTTCAAGGGGCTTCATCCATAGTGTTCACTCAAATGGATTCCAGACTCAGCATCTGTGTTTTGAGTAAAATTTCCACATGGAAGTCAAATCATTTCATTCAGCAAAAAATACTTTTTTTCACAAAGCCTTGAACAGATCTATGCATACAAACCTACTTAGTAACTCCAGGAAATGTGTGGGAGTTTCACTCGAAGGACCAGCCATGATTTTATGTGGTCTCATCTCATCTGACCTCCTGGGACAGCCGGTGGTTCCATGGTCAAGACACGATTATTCCAAGTGGCCGAGCAAAACAGAACTTCAAACTCACCTTTAAGTGGTCTAAATGTGAGACTTGGACTGAAAGAATCAGGCTAGTTAAGGTCCAACCTGTGTGATCATCAATGCACAACACTTGCTTTGAAACCAGGCAGGGTCTGTTGCATATTTCACCAAAAAATCAATTATACATTTTCTAAGTGGATTAACATACTCTGGGGAATGCAGATGTTTGAGATAGCTGCATCTGTTGGGTTACAAAAACAGCCAAACATGAAACATGAGAGCCTTCTAAATTATGGAGAGCACAACCCTCTGTTCCAGAAGGGAAAGGATCCAAAGGCAGAGCTGCCCCAGGTTGGCTCCCACCCGGGAGGGCAATGTCGCAGGCAAGAACCGTCTCCTGAGATGTCAGAGAGATGGGTGTTCCTGGTGGCCCGGCTCAGCTCAGTGTTCTACGCAGTTGGTGCCAACTTAATTCTCAAGGAGCTGGACTTCCTATGCAAAGTATGGAGTGTGTTTCTTTGACATCAGCAAAAGCACAACAGGCAAAGTCGTTGTCTCTGTGGATGCCCGTTGTACCCAAATTCTTTTCTGAAATGTTCTCTCTGATCTTTGCTCCTCCTCTTAGGTTTCCTGCATAACATTTACCCAGGAGCTCAAGTAAGAAACCCAGTGTCTTCTTGGACTCGGCTGCCTTTCTCCTGCCCCATTTTCTGCCCGAGTCCAATGGGTCACCTAGTCCTGCATTGCTACCCTCTGAGGGTCACTCCTGTCCGCTCTTCCCCTCCACCCCTGAGGATCTTGAGATCAAACCTCCCTCCTTTCCTGCCTTGATTCCAAGGGACTTCTCTCTCTGCCTTCCCTCGGCCCTACTCCCCCATCCAATTTCTACCCTGGAGTTAGAATGAGTTTTACAAAATGGACCTCTGAGCGTGTCCGTGGTCCTCTGACCACTGTAAGTTTTTTGTGCTTCCTGTTTATCATCAGGGTAAAGTCCAAAGTTTTTCCCAAGGCTTAAAGGGCCTGGCGTGATCCGGCCTCTCTTTCTGTTACTGTAGTTTTGCCTTTTCCGGAATCTTTGTATCACTTTAAGAGGGTTTTTTTTTTATTATTTTAAAATAATTTTAGAATTACATGAAATTTGTAAACATACTGAGTTCTGGTATATTTTCCACCCAGGCTTGCTTCATGTAAACATCTTATATGAGGAAAATGTACAATTATTCAAGCCAGGGATTTAACACTGATGAAATACTATCTTCAGACCTTATGGGAATTTTACATTTTCCCATCAATTTCCTTTTTCTGGTCCAGGATCTAATCCAGGAGCCTCCTTTTTATTTGGTCCTCACATCTCCCTGTCTGCTCTGCCCCATGAGTGACACTCAGTGCCGCTCTGGCTCACTCTTTGACACTAGAATGGCACTGGCCAGTTGGGTTTTTGGGGTAGAATGGCCCCCATTTGGGCTTGCCAGATGTTTCTCAAGACGAGACTGAGGTTCTTCTGCGGAGGATGTCAGGGAGGTGCTGTATCCTTCTCGGGGTATCCAGAGCACGAGAGTTGATTCCTCTTACCCGTGATGACATGAATTCTGATCTTTGCCAGGTGTCTCCACTGTAAAGTTAGTATTAATAAAGAGCTCATGAGGAGGTATTTTGGGACTAGGCCGCTACCCTATTTCTCATTATACTCTCACCCTGTAATTGTAGCATCCAGAGTGCCTGCCGCGTGGCGTTTGCCTAGTGGTGATTTTCTACTTGCCTTGTTCCTCTCATTAATTAATTGGAATTTTACTCTAAGGGAGGTCTGCTCCTTCTCCTCCATTTATTTAGTTATTCAGTTATTTAGGTCACTGTGAATGCATGGATCTTTATTTTATCCTATGGGTTATAATGCATTGCCATCGTTTGTCCTGTCACTCAGTTGTCCCAGATCTGGCTAGGGAGCATCTTCAAGTTGGCTCCTTAGTACTTTATAATTTGAATGGGTGAGATTTACCACAAATGATGATGAACTGTGCAATATCGTTTTTAATATAATTATGCTTCAAAAACAAACAAACAAACACAAAAACAACAACCCAGAAGTTTTTTGTAGGAACTGTCTCTCTAGAGCTGTCTTTTCTCTAATGAAAGAGATCTGTAACTACTGGCTGTTAGCTAATGACAGGACAATCTACAAAGGCCTTTAGGACAGTCTAGAAAAAATGAAAAGAACCTTTGCAATGACACGGTATTTTAGTCTCCACAAAACCCTGTGCTTATTATTAATTATTATTATTATATTTAGGGAGCCTTCTAAGCAGAATGATCTATTAAGCATTCAAAATTTTAAGACTGTTTTTTGGTTTGAAAAAGTTCATATGTAAAAGTATATATATAATCTCTCCATATATATGCATATATTTATGCTATATATAAAAATGCATATATATCTATTACATAGAAGAAACACACCTCTATGTGCCCACCACTAAACTTAAGAAAGAGAACATCACCAACACCTCTGAACCCACTGTGTACCTCTTCTGAATTCTTTCAGTCTTACAGTCCATCCAGGGGCCACCACAGTAAATTTTATGTTTGTTTTTCTTTTGTTTGAGTTTTACTGTGTGTGCGTGTGTGTGTGTGTGTGTATGAGTTTTTAAAGCAACCTACACTTTAGCGTTGCCTATTTTGGGACCTTATATAATGGAATCGCATAGGTATTCTCTTTGACTTTCCCTTTTCATCTTTGTTTCCCTATTTATCCCAAAGGGCACCTGTAGCCATGACACCATCCTTTCCCGTCACTGGCCCTTTGCGTGGATACATCTGTGTCTATTTTGTCCAACCCTCTGCGTGGACGCTTGGTTCTGCCTCTCTTTCTGAATACCAGCAGGGATCTCTGTTTATTCTGTTTGTCCCCTGGTGTACCTTTGGGTGACATTCTCTAGGGTGTGTGGCCGTGAATGTAATTGCTGGATCATGAAGTAGGCAGATAATAAAATTTTAAAGTAATGTCAAATTTTCCCCAAAGTTCTTTTATATATTTACACTGTCAGCAGCAGTACGTGAGGGTTCTCATTGCTTTAGCCCCTTGTCAACTGTTGTTAGAACTTACAATTTTTGCCACTCTGGATGATGTGGTATTAAGGCATATATTCTTGATCGCATATGTTTATTGTCTGTTTAGTTTTCTTTCTCTGTGAACTGTCTGTTAGGGCCTTTTGTACAATTTTCTTTTGAGTGGATAGTCTTTCTCTGTTTTATAGAAGTTCTTTATATATTCTGGGTAATAAGCCTTTTTAAGTTGCATCTGCTGCGTATAGATTCATTTTGTAGCTTGTCTTTTCACTCTCCTTATTGTGATTTTTGATTAACAGAAATTTTTAATTTTAATTAAGTCCAGTATATCAATGTTTTCCCTTAGGGCTTTATGAAGAAACCATTTCTTATCTTGGTTATAATGATTTCTTTTATACATTTTTTCTGAAAGTTTTAGGTTTGCCTCTCAAGTCTAGTTACTTTTTCCACCTGGAGTAATTTCTCCTTTCCTAGGAAATATGCAATATCAATTTCCATACCTGTGTGGTCTGTTCGAGACCTGTAGTTATCTGTCTACCAAACTCATGCCATCTTGTTTACCTTAAACTAAGATTTATTATCAGCCATGCCAACCTCTCCCCAGGTTGGCATTTACAATTTGGGCAGCCCTGACTTTGCAGGGCTTTGGAGGTGTAAAATGTTGGGAGTGTCAGCTGAAACGTGCAAAGCCATCTTGATAATCATGATGGTTCTGTGACCTTTAAAACTTTCTGTCAAAATATTACAACTGGGCTTCCCTGGTGGTGCAGTGGTTGAGAATCTGCCTGCCGATGCAGGGGACACGGGTTCGTGCCCCGGTCCGGGAAGATCCCACATGCCGCGGAGCGGCTGGGCCCGTGAGCCATGGCCGCTGAGCCTGTGCGTCGGTGCCTGTGCTCCGCCACATGCCGCGGAGCGGCTGGGCCCGTGAGCCATGGCCGCTGAGCCTGTGCGTCGGAGCCTGTGCTCCGCAACGGGAGAGGCCACAACAGTGAGAGGCCCGCGTACAAACAAACAAACAAACAAACAAAAACTTCTTTTATTGCCAATTGTAAATATATAGAAAGTCAGAAAATTGTAAAATTAATTTTTACTTAGTACATGGTAATTAGAAACATGAGAAACATTGAGAAGTGACGTGTTTTTTTTTTCTCCTAAAAAACTTAATAGTTGGAACTGTGTATGCTTACTTCTCATCATAGAACTTATGATTTGGAGGAAGTATCTCATCCATGCCTTGAAGGATTTTCATCCTCCTTTCTAAGTCTGGATAGGTGTCCAGCATTTTGCTCTACACACTCTCACTGTTGTGGAACATTTCTGAGAGGTCTTTCACTTCTCCTGGGACTGTCACAGCCATATTCCTCATTTATGTTGATAATTTACCTCCACTGAGTTCCTCTGGCTGCCTATCTAAAACCTCTCAGAAAGTGGCAGTGTCAACATTCCCATGGTCAGCTGTCTTCTAAACACATCCAGTTTCACGTTATCAGGTTTGTTTCTTTGCTGCACAGCAGGCTGGCTACGCATGTCCTAATCCCCAGAATTTGTGAATACTACCTTCTATGGCAAAAGGGCTTCTGCAGATGAGATTAAGTTAAGGAACCTGAGGCGGGGAGATTACTCTGCATTATCCACGTGGACCTGATGGAATCACAGGAGACAGGAGATCAGAGAGAGAAGGTGATGTGAAGACAGAAGAGGTTGAAGCGATGTGGCTGTGAGCCAGGGGGCAGCAAGGCAGCCTCTAGAAGCTGCAAGAGGCAGGGAATAGGTGCTCCCCTGCAACTTCCTGAAGGAACCAGCTCTGCTTACTTCTTGATGTCAGCCCTATAAGATTCATTGCAGACTTCTGACCTCCAGAACCATAAGAGGATAAATTTGTGTAGTTTTAAGCCACAGAATTTGTGGCAATTTGTTGCAGTAGCAACAGGAAATGAATATACTGCACTTTTATCTTTGTTGGACAATTTCCTCCTTCAATTATCCATTTTTGTAAAACGACATGCGGGTTTATTACTGGGAGCCAAGTAGACAAACCCGAGCTCTGCTCTCTGTGCGTGAACTGAGTGACAGATGTGCAGTGGCTAATCACTAACAGGCTTTGGAAGAAACTATGTGATCGGTCACTGACCGTGTCGCGCATTCGTTATTTATGTCATGATGTGCGGACGGAAGACCTAGTAGCAGTTTGTATCTATTCAGTTACTCTCAGAAAACAGACGGTGGAAACAACCATTTGAACTGTGAGGTTGGTGGATGGGTGCTTTTGAACTAAACTGTAGTCATAAAAAATGTGTGCATATGAGAAACATTAAAAGTGAGGATGGCCTGTGTTCAGTTTTCCTGCTCATAAATGTGGTATGTCTATTTATTTAGGAAATTGTCCTACCTTTAATAATCTTCTCCATCAAATCTTGAATGCTTTTAAAAAATTTGTTTCTAGCATTCTTATATTCTTATTGACATCGTGGTGACATCTCTTTCTAATGTCTGGAACTTTGCTCATGTGTAGAAATGCAAGTTATTTTTTTTTTTGTCCAGCAGTTTTACTAAATCATCCCGTTAATTCAAAAAATTAATCTGTAGATTTCAGTAGTATTCTGTGGAGGAAATAATATAATCTAAGAACAATCAGTTTTCTTTCCTTATATGTTTACTTTCTCTTTCTGAACTTATTGGGCAGGCTAGGATCTCCAAAATAATGTTAAATAGAAGATACATTAGCAGGCATCTCTGTCTTATTCTTGATTTAAAGGAAATTCTTCTAATACATTTTATGGTTTAAATGGTGCTTAGTAGTGGTTTTCATAAACCCTTTGTCAACATTAAGAAAGTTCCCTTGTATTCCAAGTCTTATAAATTAATACATACTTAAGTTTTCTAAATGTTTGATGCATCGCTGAAAATAATATCAAGTCTTCTGATGATGGCTGTGGTATTTGACATATATTCATTAGATTAGACTTGTTAACTTTGCTGTGCTGAAATTGTTGCCTGATGGTATACTAAGAGAGATATATTAAAACTGCCATTATGATGGTAGATTTGTAAGTCTCTTCTTGTAGTGCTGTTAAACAACGTTGCCTTATAAATTCTAAAGCAATGTTATTAGAGGCATATGAATTTAGAAATATTTTTTATCTACCCAATAAATTGAAATATCTAGTGATTTTTGTGTGTGTGTTATCATCTATCTTGTCTAATATTAATAAAACTATACTGACTTTGCTATTTTCCTGGTATGTTTTTATAATACCTTTATTTTCAAACTTGCAGTATCCTATATTAAGTAGATCTCACATGAGCAGAATATAGCTGGAATTATTTAATCCAGTGTCCCATACATTGTCATTTCCATAACCCTCCTCTTCTCCTTCAAAATATAAGAAAATAGGAGAAGTTTAAATTCAATTATATGCTCTTATTCATTTCTGTTTTCCTAGTTGCAAACAGACTGCCTTGTACATAATGAGCACTTAATAAATACTCATTGAATAAATAAATCAATTAATAGATTTAAATTTTGTTATAGATTTGGGTCATACTTATCCATAGTTTCTAGGACTTTCCCATGAAACATGGGATATAATCACATATGTGATTTGCTTATTTAAAAAATCAAATGTACCAGGATGTCTTAATGTCTTAATGGGAAAGGAGGCATATTGATTTTGAAACTTATTTATATTTTTACCCAGATATAAGTAAGGAGTCTGGATTTCAGTTTGTCACAGTGGAGACCCAAGTAGCCTGATGAGACTTCACTGCTGATGGTATAGGATTCAGTCCTTTTCCCCAGAAACTCTGAGTGAAGTAAGCACTTGAGAAATATTTTCCATGTCCGGGACCTTCTCATTCCCTGACCAGCCATCCCTACACACTATCTACACTATTCCTTTAAAACAGAATGTAAAACATGGTTCTATCCATCTTCTTTAGACTTGCATGTCTGTTAGGGGAGCTCTGCCTCTTCTACTTTATTCTAAGAGGGGGTGGTGGCGGGTGGGAGGAGGTTCCGAAGAAGAAGGAGAAGTTGTGCTTTTTGATGCCTGGTCCCCTCCCCAAACAACACCCCACCATCCACTCCTCACCCCACACCAGTCCAGATCAGAGGTACTAAACTTTTGAGACCAGACCCTTAATTGTTGTGTGTCTTGGGCACCATGTCTTCCTCTGCAGAGGTGGGTTTGCCCTACACACCCTGCAGAGGCGCCTCTCTGATTCCTGCTGGAGGGGTTGGTTGGACGGGGCTGTGTCAGAGGAATTGTGCTGTCTCTGCCTCCCCTGTCCCACAAACACTCGTGCCCTCGTAGACTCTTCACGTTCATGCAAGCAGACTCTTTGCATCAGCCCTTTTTATCTCTCACCTTCTGCCCAGCCAAGAAGAACCCTCATGCATTTATTTCATTTAATTTTTTTGTCTTACTTTTTATTTATTTATTTTACATCTTTATTAGATTATAATTGCTTTACAATGTTGTGTTAGCTTCTTCTATACAACAAAGTGAATCAGCTACATGTATAAATATATCCCCTCCCTGTTGGATCTCCTTCCCACCCCCCCAACCCACCCATCTAGCTCATCACAGAGCACTGAGCTGATCTCCCTGTGCTATGCAGCAGCTTCCCACTAGCTAACTATTTTACATATGGTAGTGTATATATGTCAATGCTATTTTCTTTGTTTGTCCCACCCTCCCCTTTCCCCCCGTGTCCAAAAGTCCGTTCTCTATGTCTGTGTCTCTATTTCTGCCCTGCCACTAGGTTCATCAGTACCATTTTTCTAGATTCCATATATGTGCGGTAATCTACAGTATTTGTGTTTTTCTTTCTGACTTACTTCACTCTATTTCATTTAATTTTTAACGCTAGAATGAGACATTGACTAGAGATAAAGGACCGCTTGATACAGAGATAAAAGACCAAAATCTGCACATTTCCATCAAATGGGAAAGTCAGGAATGGAAATAAACTCTCATAAAGGAATGTGATAAATGCTGTGAAAGAGATTCATCCAGCATATGGAGCCAAAGAATGTTTCATGAGGGCAGGAATGATGTCTTACACAGTTTTCATTCAGTTCTTGTACCAAGCAAGATGTCTTGAACATGGTAGGTACTTCACAAACCTTTGTGATGAATAAAATAGTTGGAGAGGATGTTGTAGAGATAGAACTTGTAATCACATTTCCAGAAAAAGAGAGTTGATGAGTAGGTTAATTAATATAAAACCAATTATGAAGTGCCAATAAATGTCTTGTTTTCTTTCCTTTTTTTGTTTTTGCATCATACTGTAAAACAAGGATATTAAGGGATTTGGTGTGATTCTACATGCAGTACTTTAGGGAAGTACCAAATACCTTCTTATGGAAGATGCAAACACATCCCACATTCACACAAATGGTCTTGTGTAAATAATTAGAATAACAGCTCAGAAAGGCTATAAACATGGGACAGTCATAAATGATCTTGTATTCAGTAGCGAGGAGGGTTCCTGGTCTACCTCTACATTTGCTATTTGGATTTGCTTTAATTTATCTCTTAATTTATGATCCAATAGAAGAAGATAAAACAACAAATTCATGAAGTTTATAGATGGTACTTAATTAAGAGATATTACTGATCTGAATAAAGACTGGTAAGCATTCACCTGGCTTTAAAGCAGTTGGAAATGATTATAGAAAACAGTATAAACAAAAAACAACAACAACAAAAATCAAACTATTGTTTGTTAGGGAAATTGAAGAAATTTGAGAAATGGAAATATAGAGGAAGAACAAACATGGAGCAGAAGCAACTTTGGTATTGGTCTAAAACTGGCAATGAAATAACCTTTTAATATGTGTGATTTTATACAAAAAATGTTATATATTTTAGAGTGTGCCCTGTGCATACTTTTGAAATAATCTCACAGACTTTATTTTAATGGGAAATTTATTTCAATGGAAAATCAATGGGAAGTCACTGGACTGGACTATTTTATCATGGAAGTGACAAGTTCTAATTTATATGCTTTTTACTTATAATTTTGGCGTAATTTTAGACGTGCAGAAAAGTTGTACAAATGATTCAACGAATACCTGTAGACCTTCCCCCAACCCAGATTCCTCAAATGTTAACATTTTGTCACATTTGCTTTATCATTTTTTCTCTCTGTTTCTTTATCTATATCTGTATTTACTTCTTTTTCTAAGCCATCTGAGAGTAAATGACAGATATTTTTCCCTTTTACCCTTAAATACTTCAATGGTCACTTACTAAAAGCAAAGACATTCTCTTTTGGTACAAATATAAAAATTAAGAAATTTAATAATGGTATTGTACTATTAGCTAATCTACAGCCCTTATTCAAAACACCACTTTTCCTAATAATGTCCTTTATCGGAAAAAAAATCTGGGACCAAAAGTTGTATTCCCTTATCATGGCTCTTAGCGTCTTGTAATCTGCAGTGTCCATTAGTTTTTCCTTGTCTTTCATGATCTTGATATTTTTACTGTGCACAAGTCATTTATTTATAGAATGAACCTTGACTTGGATTTGTCTGATGGTTCTTATCATTAGATTCTGACTCTGTATTTTTTTCACTTCACAAGAACGATGTGTTTTTCACAATATGTGATATCCGAAGACTATGATGTTGAAAGGGCCGTTTGATTATCCGGTTAATGTGGTCTCTGCAATTTCTCCACCATGAGGTCACTGTTTTCTACAGCAAAATTAATTTCAAGGTACCTTTTATAATTAGTCAGTGCTTATAGGGAGATATTTTGTGACCGTGTAATTATCCTGTTCCTCATTAAACTTTCACCCCCCAGGTTTTAGCATCCATTGGGTACACATCACTGGTGGTGGAATCATTACTATGATGGTTGCCAAATGGTGATATTCTGATGCAAGATGGTCTTTCATTTCCCCAAATGCTTGCAAGGATATTAGTCAGTTTGGAGTGCTGTGCTATAGTTTTCTTTTGCACTGTGGTTGTTTCTTCAGGAGAATTTTCATCAGTGGAGGTATTGTCACAGGGCCATAATTTACCCATTTTGTTCACTTTCCCTTTTACACCCACTATTCACAGTGTGCCCCCCATTCCTTTCTTTCCACAGAAGCAATGTCTTCCAAAGACCACCGCCTCGAATGGATTGCATTCATTGGTCCCTTTTTGTAGCTTCTGATCTTTCAGGACCCCTTTTATCTTGCTCACGTAATGGATTTTCTCTGTCTTGTGGTATTTGGGGACCATCTCTGGCCCGCAGCTAGCTGCCCTCTTTTCTCTCCCATGACGTTTTTCTTGGACTTCCCTTGTTTGCCACAAAAACATGCAGTGGAGTGTGAGATAGTGCACTGGGCGGGGGTATTTTTCTACCTTTGGGTAGTTTGACGTTTGTGCATTATCTGTCTTCTAGTTATGATGTAGGTTTGGCTTTTTACTTAAATTATCAAAGCCTTGGGTTTTATTTTATTTTATTTATTTATTTTTTTTTGTGGTACGCGGGCCTCCCTCTGTTGTGGCCTCTCCCGTTGCGGAGCACAGGCTCCGGACGCGCAGGCTCAG